>NW_026623233.1:8261828-8394790 GCF_030028575.1 Malurus melanocephalus | reverse complement strand
CCAAACTGCTTTTACATTTCTGTGTGGGCGATTGCCTGTGATCCCACAGAGGGGAAAGTAGCTTTCTTGAAGAGTGTGCTGGAGCAACTGTTGATCTCCCCTGTGAAATCCCATCTGTTGTCTGCAGCAACTCTTATTTGCTGGCTGAACAAGATAATGTTTCCCCAGCAGTAGCTGTAATTTTCCAAGCACTTTGCTGGGTGCAAAGTCAGAACTTGACTCAAAAAAGGACAAGCAGGGACATAATTTTACGGTCTCCTTTCTGTTTTGCAGTGTRTTATGAATTAAGCTGCTGGCAGTCAGGTAGGGCTGAGTCCTTGTGGGCTTCAGGCTTTGTTTGAGACCTCTAAAGATTAAGAACACTGTGCTAATTTTAAAAGTGGACTCTGGAAATGGAGAAGCCAGTTTTTTGGGTATAATTTTGTGTATTAGCACTCCACATTTTTTGCAATCCGCCATTTATTTTTTAAATAATATCTAAATGAATGTTAGTTTATAGTGGAAACTAATCAGCAGAAACTAAAGTTGGCAATACTTTAGYGTATTAGAGAAAGGTTTTTCACCCAGAGGTTGSTTGGGCACTGGARCAGGCTYCCCRGGGAAGTGGTCACTGCATCAAACCTGACAGAGTTCAAGAAGCATTTGTGCTCTCTGTGTGTGATGTGACTCTTGGGATATCCTTGGAGGGTCAGGAGTTGGGCTTTGATGATCCTCGTGGGTCCATTCCAACTCAGAATATTCTGTGATTCTGTGATCATGACTGTAATGAAAAATTTGGGGAAAAACTAAAAAGGAGATTGTGATAATTTGGGAAAAAAAAACCCCACCAAACCAATCAATGGAACTTGAATAATAATGCAACCACCTCTTCTTGCGGGTTATGGGGAAATTCCTTTGKTTTGTGGAGCTGTACCTGAAACCACTCTCCCCCCGGATTAGTGAGAGATTTCCCTCGCGCTAAAACATTTGAATAATTTATTTTTTCCCAAGATGTGAGAGAAATGTGAAATATACAAATCCAAGCCGGGACCGGCATCAGCCCCGCGTGTCCCTGGCGGGCCGGCCGGGCAGAGGGGGCGGCAGGAGCGGAGCGGAGCGGAGCGGAGCGGAGCGGAGCTGCCCTGCCCTGCCCTGCCCTGCCCTTCCCTGCCCCACTCTGCCCTGCCCCGCTCGCTGCCCGCCCGGGCACGGGGCGGTCCCGCCGGCCGCCCCCGCCCCTCGCCGGGCGCTCCGAGTGAACTCGGGAGCCGCAGCTCCGCGCGGGGCCGCGGCCGCGGCGCTCTCGGCCTGGGGAGCGCCGGCCCGCCGGGCTCCAGCGGGGCTGCCGATGGCGGGGCGAGAGGACGGGCGGGACTGGGCGTACAGGTAGGGCTGCCGAGCGGGCTCGGAGCGCCTCAGCCGCGCAGGGAGGGCGGGCTGTGCTCCCCGGGCGCTCGGAGCCGGCCCTGCCGGGGGCTGCGGCCAGGAGAGCCCMCGCGGACCGGCCCGGGCGCGGCTGAGGGCACCGGGGGCCACCGCGACCTTCCCTGCTCGCGGACAGCCGGGGAAGGTGGCTTCCCTGAAACCCTGCGWCCTCACTCTTTGTTTTCCCTTTCTGCCTCGGGAATGGAGTGGAGCATGAAATTAATCTGTACTTGCTGCCTGGGCAGTGGCAGTCGGAAATAAGAGATGTGTGTTCACGGACGTGTGAGGGGTTTGTGTGTGTGTGTGTATGTTTTCATGTTATGTGTCTTTTGAGGACCCTGTGTGTCGGGGGTTTCGCTGGTTTTTTTACCTGTGGGGTTTTTTTTTGTTAGATTTGAGGAGTATGTGAATATTAAGGTGGCTCGTCTAAACAGTCAACCATGTAATAACAATTTGAGATCTGAATATTTAATTGTTCCTCATCTGATTCATGCTTTACTATCTGTGACACTCCTGTGAGCCAGTTTTCCCAAGGCTGTGCCCRTGCTGCTCCGTAGCCAGATTCCTTCTCTATGAATGAGACGGGCAGTGTTTTGGGAAGTTAAGCCCCGAAGTTTGTCTTGAAGCCTTGTCTGACTGGACAGATCCCTCTGCCTGTTTAATTTCTATGAAGGYGATTAATGTCCTATACTCAGGTGGTAATTGGCAGGTATAGAGTGCSCTGGGAAGTTGCCATAAATCCAATTTAGCAAGGTGAGTTGATATATTACAACARAATTAGCCATGCAGTTCTGAAACTCTGTTCACCATTGTGCTGCCTGAGATGATGTGCTGTAACCCTGAAAATTGTAAAAGATAATAAAGTAAACATTTTGGTGCTACATGTGAAGAAGGTAGATTGACATAATGATTGGTCTCTTTTTCCAAGCTGTATATTTTCAGAAATTACCCATGCAAAAAAAAAAAAACAACCCAAAAGCTTTGTAACTTGTTATACTGGTACTTTCTGTTGTCATTTTTCTGCACAGAACTATTGGAAAGAGAGTTCAGGTCATATTGGAGCTGTTGTGCTATACCTCATATTTTCATCTATTTGCCTGTATTGTGGAGAAAAATACCTCCCAGAACTTTTACGTGGCCATAATTTTGCATYGGTTTTGTAGACAATGGGTCCTTGGCTCCAAAAACTCCTTACTTAAAAAAGCAGTGAAATCTGTAAAACTGCCTGATCAGTGTGTGTTTAAATTAATTTACTTAAACAGCTTTGATATGCTAAATGAAGTGTAACAGTTTGTGTAAAGCAGGTTTTTGCTGGGAGGAGGGAGTGTTGAGCTGCTTTTAGAAATAGCAACTGGAAGTTATTTAAAGCATAGTTGCCCTTTTTCCCCCCCACCAGCTGTAGGTATGTAGAAACATTATCACAGGAATTCTTTTTTATTTTCTAGGGTTGATCCATATGGGTTTGAAAGGCCAGACGACTTTGATTATGCATCCTATGAAGCATTCTTTTCCAGATACCTAGTGGTACTCACTAGAAGAGCAATAAAATGGTCCAAGCTCCTAAAGGGGAATAACAGTATACAGAAGAGTTTAAAAGGTGAGCTTTATGTCTCTTTATAGGTAAAAGTGCATTATGGGAGGATCAACATAAGTGGTATTCAATGAGTTTGTGTTGTTGAATACAGTATTTCTATCTTCAAATGAAAACCAGTAATATAAACAGTAATAATGCATGACCAAGTTTGCTGTTGTTAGRGTGATTTGATTTAAAGCTTACAAAGGAGTAATCCTTCTTCAGCACACCAATATCTTGTTAGATCTGTAACCCAGATATTATGGCCACTGGCACTCCAAGATGCTGTTTTGCAGCTTTTTGCTGTGTTCTATTGCTCTCTTTAAAAAGACATGTGATTATATAGAAGATGCTGTCTTGAACCCAGGGATCAGAGTGTTAGGGCTCTGAGTTGCTGCCTCTTTGACAGTTCTTTAGGCTACTGAGATTTTCTAGCTCTCCTTATACTCTTTTTGYAAAATGACATTGACCATGCAGCTAAAATATGTGTATTAAGAACTGATGATAAATGCCTTACAAAGTGAAGAATGTAAAATTAATGCAGGAGCTTATGCAACAGTGGATAAAATGCTGATGGAAGTGTTAATGCCTGCTTCAAAGAGCAAGAAAACCTCTAGTAATGTTTTACTTTGCATGAGAGACAGGTAGAAATAAATGAAGGCAGTCAGAAGGTGTCAAGGAATCCTGTAAAACTAAAGGATGGGGTTTCCTCCCACTTGCTCTCTGGGTTGTGTTTTCATATAAGCATATAAATTTTCCTGTTTGTTCTTAATGGTGCAGTTCATGTTGCTTTCTCTTTGGGTGTTTTCTGGAGTTGGGCAGAGTTCTYTATAAGTATGTTTAAGAAAAAGCAAGTAAAACTAAGCAAAAATTGACTGTAACATAGCTGAAGTTTAGAGCTGTGCTCCAGGTGCAGATTTTGGCTGGTTATTCAGATGGTTTTGTTGTTTTGAGGTTGTTTTTTTTCCCTTGGCACCAGGGATGATAGCTAGTGAGACATTTTAAATAAAAGCGTGTGTTTTGTGTACAGATGTCTGTTTTAAGGGTGAGAAATTCCAGAAAGTGTAGGTTTGAGCTATAGCTGCTAGATCATATGCTGCAAGCCAGAAAGTATCTACTTCTACTATCTTATTTTTCTTACAAATGTAAAGAAGCTTTTGTTTGGGGTGTCAAATTTGAATGTAGTGATAACTTTGTGCCATTTTGAATTAGTGAGGATTTTGAGATTCGGCAGAGCTTAGTCTTCCAGTTATGGAAAAATAATCTCAGTTTTGATTCATACCCTTCTCTTAACATGTCAGTGGTAACACTGGCAGCTTTTAGYAATTTCTGTGAGTTCATTTCATTTCTCTTTCTTTGTGTTCCCAGTTCTAGCATTGTAGACGCAGAATGTTGCTGTGATACTAACAGTGTGAATGCCTTTCAGTCTTATTTTGGAGCCAAAACTTTGACCAGTCTCTCAACTTGTCCACCAGGCTTCAGAACCAATGGTCATGCTGCCCCACTGGGCACACAGCGRCAGCAGCCTTTAACGTGGCTTTGTCTCCAGCAACTGCTCTTGGTGAAAACTGGGATTCTGTAAATCCACTGAGGGGATGCAGGCAGTGGCTCTGGACTGTTGCAAGCCCTCRTGGGCTGGTGCATCATCCTTCACTTTACTGACTTTGGCTAAAGATGTTTGGTTTTGTAGACTGTGTATATATGTAATTCCAAGGAGTGTGACAGGAGTAAGTAATATTGAGGAAATGCAGATTCGATGTTGTTACAAAAAGAATCAGAGGAGGAGAGTGAAAGGCTGACCTGTGCAATTACTGATTTTTAAATACTTGCCTTCTTGTATCGGTATTAGGATTGAAGTCTGTGATGTGCACATGGAATTGTGTAAGCAGTTGTTTAGGTGTGTGCTTTATCTTGCAAGGTGATTATGCAGCAATTCCTTGCAGGCAAATAGCAGAAGCTCTGCTGCTTACTCACTGAATTTCCCTCCTCCAGGAGCTGACTTCATTGCTATGAAGCTTTGCTCAGGAGCTGCTGGCTCTGCCATAAACCAGAATTGAGAGGAATATTTGATTTGCCACTTCCCTCCCTGARCACAGCAGTTGTGAACCCATGTTTTGTGTCCTGCCTAGGCCTTTTCAGAGTGTGTCCTGTTGTGAGTAGATAGGAGAGAGGCATTGTTTGTGTGGTATCTCAGTAGTCCCACACCCATTTGTCTACACACAGAGAAGCTCATAATTTCTGCCCAGGTGAACAGGAAGAAGTGATGACTTGTGTTAATTTTCCAGTTTGGAAATGTGGCTTGTTCACATGCTACTGTGTTTGCCTCATATCCAGGGTGGTTTGTATGTACATAATTTTGTTCCACTATAAAGAAAAATAATTAGACTGCGTTTTAACAATGGTAATTAAGCAGTGTATCCTGTTCTGTATTGCAGCCTGCTGGCAGGGTGGGTCATGGGAATTTTGGCTGACAGTTCCTTTCACCCATTCTCCAGTCTTCTCCTTTTTTTTGTTATTTTTCTGGTATTTTGTTTCTCCCCCTACCCTTGTTATTACCCTTGTTTCCACGGCACGTGAGAGTATATAGTCATTGTTTGTCACTTGCCTCCCTTGTCTGTCTCTCTCTCTCCTTCTGCCACTACTGAGATCCTCTTAATTTTTTTCCTTGCTTTGTTCAGCTCTGTCTGAGCTATACAGCTTTCTGCTCTGGTACGTTTACAGGTAGGCAACAAACTGTCTCAAAGTAGCCTAATTTTGACCAAAATCAAGCTACACAAAAGAATTCGGCTGTAAGTGGATCAATCAAAAGTGACCAGTACCAGAAGACATTTTCTGGTCTTTGATAAAATACAGCGAAAGGGAAAAGTAAATGTATTAAACAGTGGTTACAACAGGAACATTTCTGTTCCAGCCCAGGGCTTGGAGGAAGGCAAGTCAGTTTGACTGGAACTTGAACATTTACAGCACTGATCTGCTCTGTTTCTTCTGTTACATATTCGTGAAATAAACCTTTCAGTTCCTTGTATGCTGTTTCCAGCTCTTTTGTAGAATTTTTCTTCTAGAGCCCAAATTTATTTCCTCAACATACAACAGTAATTGTTAGGAACCRAAAAAATAAAAGTGTAGGTGCTTCTCAAAATCACTGTCTCCTAATATTTTAAAGATTAGATAATTTTTGGTTTTAAATGTTTTTTCTTTCTACATAAACTGAGTTTATGGTGTGGAGGGAAGCAATGTTAATGGGGGAAAAAGGTAATACAACACTTCCTTGAAGCAAAAGTGTCCAAAATTCTCATATTCTACCATCAAACAAGGACAGGCAGTTTTAAATGACTTATTTTTACATCTTGGTACTATAAGTAGTGTACAGTATTAGAATTTTTTTTTTCAGCATATTTTTAACTTGAAGTTACTTTGGGTATTTATCATCACTTTTAGACTGCTACCCTATGAACTAGCTGGGATTTTTTGTAACAACACATTCATAAAGTGTGACTCTAAACTTGTGAAACTGGCATTAAGTGTCTGAATTATTAAAGGGGGTGAGGGGATGTTTCTTACAAATTGATGTTTCATRTTTTGTTAAAGGACAGAGGTAAAAATTTTACATAAAGATACTTCTTTACTATGTATGTTTTAGAATTTAGACCACTGTGGTTGTCCTGGGAGTAATTCTGTGTGCAATGCTCAGGGCTCGGGGGTATTGAACAGAGCTACTTTTGAGATCAAGCCCTTGGCTTRCAACCATGCATGCTCTGGCTTCATGTGGGACTGCTACTTAGATGTTACAGTGGGGGATATTCGGCAGTGTCAATTGTTGTGGGCTTCTTCATTCCTGATGATAATGTGGAACACAGCATCTCTCTATCTATCTGCCTGTCTGTCTGTCTATCTATAACACAACACAGTTTTATGTATAGAATATATCTATATCTATCTATCTATATATAGATGATATACATTAAATTGTGACTGGCCTTGTTTTGAGAACTACTTTGCTGCTTCTGGATGCCAGTTTGCAGATCCTAGCATGTATTATAATGGTGTGAGGTGGAAAAGCACTGTGTGAAGGACTTTTGATTCCTCAGGGAGTGAGGGAGCTGGGTCAGTAGTCACTTGGGGTGATACGGGCCCCTGGCTGTCACTGCCACGAGAACGATGACACTGAGGAATAATGAGTGTGTGCTGTGCTGCAGGCTGCTTTCCCCTTGTGCCACTGTCAAAAGCTTGTCCATGCTTYTCTTGAATTTAATGTGTATTGTTGGATATCGATGTTTGCTATGCTTCCAGAATTTCAATTATTCCAGGAGAAAGAGCCATTGGAGTTACATGTTAAAACATGATAATCCAGTATTTTAGCCAGTAAGTTTGTTTATGGGTTCATCTGAATATCTCTGGTTAACCTAAATGGGACTGTTTCTTGATACTCACTCCTGTATTTGCTATATCAGTCTATAGGATTTCTTGAGCATTAAAGTTCAAAATCTTGCAGAAATTATGAATTGGGGATTATTAAACCACCAGGGAAACAAATAAGTTAATTCCAGTCTAAAAGAAGATTGTAGTTAATGTCACTTTACAGCCATCACAGTAGAGATTGTAACCTGTACATCCTCATTGAAAAGCTAAACAAAAACCGAAGACCAGATGTGTATTACAAATACATTTCTTTGAGACAAAACACCAGATTTTAGGTGGGTGAAATGCTCATTATACGTGCATGTTTGTGTCAGGTGACACTCAGCAGCTTTGGTTCCTAAAAGATAGGCACCTGCAATTMGATGGAATCTGTCTGAATTGTAAAACCTTGCTTCACTCCGCTGTTTCAAGGCCTTTAATTTAGGCAGCATTTATTACAGAACATTGTGATTGAATAAAATCTGGCTAGATAATGATATTGTGTGTGTGGGTGGAATAAAAAGCCCCACTTGGATTTGAGTCCCATAGAATTTAGGGAGGAGAAGTTGATACTTTGATTAATACAACCTAATTAATTTAGTAAGAAATGTCTGCTTCATTTGTTGTTGTATTCTGCCCCCAAAAAGGAGAAGAATCTTAAACATTCCGCTGTCTTTTTCGGTCAGAAAAGGTAATGCCGATTTAGGATCATTTACCCATAAGCAGCACTGCCTTCTTATTAATATTTTTCATACCATTCCTAGGAGGAAGCTGCTTTGGTTGTCATTAGCCTGATGCTTGTTCCTGTAATTTTGCATCATAATTATTTACAATGAATCATCTGCTTTAAAAAACCCTAAACCACACCCTGATGATGAAAATGATGCAGGAGTTAAGAGCTACTTTAGATATGGAAAGACTTCCCCAGATATTCCAGGAAAAATCATCTGCTGCTCACTTGCATCTCCAGTTCTTCCAGGGCTAATTTAGACAGGAGGTACATATTTCACATTCCTCCTGTGTTTTTCTGTGGTCAGGTGCTAAGCTGAAGTTCTAGGGTTATGTGAACATGGCCATTGATGTTAGAGTATAACTAGATGGGAAGAGCCACCACATCAGAGGAAAAGAAGGAAGGAAAAGAAGTCAGTGCTTGTCTGAATGAAAAAGGACAAAGATCAAGGGGGATCTTTGCTCTTTGTATCTCCACCCAGAAAGGTGGAAGAGGAAGAAAGGATTCAAAATCCTAACARGGAAGGAGAAGAGGGAGGATAACCTGGGTCTGGAGATCTGAGTGGAAAGTCTGAGTGACGAGATTTTAGGAATGAATCTAAAATATCCTATTCAGCTGAGAAGTAAATGCTTATCCTAAATGGTAGCATAGGAGAGAAAACAGAATAATCTCTAGTCAAGTTTCCTATGTCTTCTTAACATTAGGTTGCTTATTTGAAAAAGAATAATATAGTTGGATTCTTTTATTTATTTAAAACATGAACAAACAAAACCAAACTTCTTGTCTTGCAGTGAAGAGATATATCAGGAAAGGCATCCCCAATGAACATCGTGCATTGATCTGGATGATTGTGAGTGGGGCCCAAACCAACATGGAACAAAACCCTGGGTATTACCACAGACTGCTTGAAGGAGAGAAGAATGGCAAGCTGCTTGAAGCAATCAAAACAGGTTATTCTCTTGATAATGCTGTTTATCCGTATTTATCCATCCTACGTCCTTAAGTGTTAAGAGATCAAGTTATGTCATGGAAAACTTAATGTGTGTGTAGTAGTGCTTTAAGTGCTGAATTAACTCTTAAATTAGATTAGCTGTAAGCTCTTTACCAGCACAGATCACAGCTTCATCATGTGGTTAAAAGCATTAAGGAATGCTTTTAAGGAAGACTAGAAATTATTTGAGAAGGAATAAACTAGAAAACATTATAGTCTCATCTCCTAAGTGATTGATGGTTTATAACTTAGAGCCATAACTCCTGCTGTTGAATCTGTTTCTCCTTATTTCTGTCCCATAGGACAATGGAAAAGCAGCAGGGATGGTTGAAGGTGTGGTAGAGAGGCCCATATGAGGCAGGTGAAGTATGCTAGGATTTCAGGTTGAGTAAAAAGACTGCAAAGAAAAAGTTGTTGATAGATGTATGTGRATTATAAATGGTGCAAAGAGGGTGAACAGGGAGCAATTGTTATTTGTTTCTTGTAATGTAAGAACCAAGGACACTGAACAAAATTTGCCATGCTGCAGGTTTAGAAGAGCCTATCAGTGAGTTGTGGCACTTGTTACTGTGCTGCAGGGATTAGAAACTGGTTTAAAAAGCAATTTGATAAACTGACAGGTGGGGGAATCTGCTTGATGCATGARATATTAAACACTAAATGTAAATCCCTGGGAAAAATGTAGGAGGTGAAATACCCCTCCTTGTGCTTTCTGTGAGCGTTGTTCAGTGGCCAGTACAGATGACAGGGTATAAGGGCAATCAAAACTTTTGGCCCACTGGGAGCAAAAAGAGTCAGTAGGTGAGGACAAACAAGTAGGAGTTTGATGTAACTGATGCTTGTCCTGAAACCTGCTACAGCAGAGCCTTTGTGGAGAAGCTGATACTGGATGATTTGCACAATTAAAAAGTCAAGAGGTTGGGCTCTGTTCCGGAACAATGCTGAGGTTGTTTGATTAGAAAAGCAGGTTGTCTTTTTCCTCTTGCAAAAAAGCCCCCAAGTACTTAAAGTTTGGGCTTTCTGTATTTTTATTCAAGTTGGATAAGCATCTAAACACTTTTTGTTTATGTGGAGTTTCTTCTCTGCCTTTCCCTGCASCAGCAGTTACTTTGGGCTTTTGGGACTACACGCCTCAGTAAGGTATTTTGGAGCATAAACTTCATGTTCCTATGAATATGGAGATTAGCCAGAAATCTGCAGGCTTATRTCCTGCTCAGAAGTAGAAACAGCAGAGCTCTAGCTGTGAATACAGAGTGAGCTAGTAAGATGAATTTCTAAAACCAACTTTGGTAGGGGTCTGGAGAAGGGTCGGGCTATTCAATTGGGGTACAATTGCTGCAAGAGAGGGTTGAAACAATTTTTCTCCAGTACTAGACAAAGACATGAAGGGTTGGTAGGTGGCTTTCCATGCAGGTTAAAATGAAATAAAAATATTTTTGTGGGGAAGGAAAAATATTGGAAGATGATAAGGAGCTATTTGTGAGCTATGGAGGAAATACAGTTTGGGAAGACCTATTACATTTGACTGGAAAACTGCAGAAGAGAAAATTTAAATGGAGCAAGTAAGGGAAAAGATAAAGAAAAATGGCTTGGAAGAGGAGAAAAAGTAAAATTACCACCTCAGACACTCCAGTGGTAGATTTTCCTTCAGAAAAGAAGAATCAATGTGGACATGGGAGGGGGTGAAAGGAACAATGTACTTAAGGTGAATATAAACTTCATGGTTAGTGTGTTTAATCAACTTGAGCTTCTGGGGACTATGCACTTTTTATAGTGGGCTTTAGCTAGCTGAGGGCTTTCAGTGTGAGTTCTTGCCTGACTTTTATTTTGTTTCTTCAAGTGCTGTTTCCCCATTACTGTAGTTATCTTTAATGGTAAACCAAGGTAAGATGTGGAGTTGTACTGCCGTTCGCTTTCATGTTTGCAGTTTCCAGAATTTTCACGCAACTGTGCTGCATTTATTCCCACAGTCTGGCTGTGAAGTTACAGCCCAGCACAATGCTGGGGTTTATAAACAAGAGAACAGCAATCACACTTTTTTCCCAGGGGAGGAGCAGAAGGACAAGGCCAACCAGACTTTATTTTAAATTTAATTTTAAAACGTGTRAGAGCCAATGCGTCCTGCTTCTTTCACATGTCCAGAAGCTACAAACAATTTTTATTGTATGTTTGGAACTTGTTTTCGTATGGGAAAATCTTTAATGGGATATAATCAGGTTTAAAAGGGCAGGTAGATTGTGCACAGAAATGGTCTAATCTTTAAAGAAAAATCTGATTAGTAATAGCAACGGAAATCTTTCAGCTAATTAAGTCTATAATCTGTTCTTTCACCATTTTTGCCCTTTAGCTTGCTGATTCTGAACTGACGAGCTTTATTGCTGACTTTCTCTTATTTGGTATTTGCTGTTTGAAGCATTTTTTTTTTTTTTTTTTTAAAAGAAATGTAGGAGAGAACAGGCTTCTTACTCCAAACGTAAAAAAAAAAAGAGCTTAAAGAATGCAGGTCTAAATTTTCATGTCTTACTTTACGTACATATTTAGAAGGGCATGCATTCCAACTACACTTTGTTTTTCATGCCCTCTTATAGGAAAATTTCCTAGGACAAAAGATGTTGTAAGATTAGAAGCTGTCCCTCTAATGCAGAGGCTATGTGCTAGTTACAAAACGACTGGAATGTAAGYTGTAGCTTCCTTGGAGTAAGCTCCYCTTAGGCTGGGCYACTGAATTTTGGAGTGTGTTTGTGTCTGCAAGTGCTCTGGCATGCACCTGCAGCTGATCTGTGTTTTCACTCTTATTTTTCATGAGGAGGAGTTGTAGGTGCTGTGAAAACCAGGGTCTGATATTTATCAGTCAGTCCCAGAGCCTGTGCTGTGTGACAGCTGGCATAAGGATCTGACTGTGGATTGGATGGTAGTTGCCGAATCTTAATTGAGTTTATGATGGGTTCAGAAAAGTAATTCAAACAATGGTCATTGCATTTCGCTGGAGACAGGGAATATTTTACTATCAAAGCACTAAGAAGCTTCACTGAATGTTGTTAAACTATTAGTGGAAGTTGGGAATTTTCAGGTGACTTTAAAGCATTTAACCATGCAAGAAGAAGGGGAACAGCAGTGTCAGCTCTTGTGGCTCTCCGTAAGGGGACCCCTATCAGAGTAGCCCTGTCAGGTCATACCTAAACAGCTGCCTCATTTGGTCTACCAGAACAGCTAAAGGGAGAACTGGAGGTGTAGAGTGTGTAGTGACACTTCCTCAAAATGCTTTTCCCAGTCTCCAGTTATCTGATGTTTGGAGAGTTCCCAAGACATATGCTGCATGTTTGTACCTAATAATGCTGGATGGGAAAAAAATCGCAAAAACTCTKCTGGTTTCTCCTTTTTTATGTTGTTTATCCTGCTCATGATTTTGCAGATTTGTGCAGGCTCAATGCTGTTAAGAATCTCCCTCTAAACTAAGGAGCTCTAATCCATCTGGGTTTGAGCTAAATGTGATAGCCATTTCATGTCTGTGGTCTTCCTTGTTGCCATTCTTTTCTGCCATTTCTCTAAATCTGGTATCATCTTTTGGAGATGAAGGGGACTGGAATTTATGCATGTGTTTCTCGGATTTATGCAATGTCAGTGTTGTTCTTTTATAGGAAATCCTAATCCCTTTGGCTTTCTTGGTTGCTGAAAGCTCTTGAAGTGTTACTTGGTGRTGGGGGTTGTCAGGCTCAATTTTTCAGACTTTAGTTAATAACAAACTTGGCCTTAACTTCAAACAAACAAACAACACCTCCCCCTGCCAATCCTCAAAACARTTTCTAGTTCCAGGTGTTGCAGGGAAAAGCTTAAAGATGACTCCTAAATATCCAGTTATTACAAATCTAAAGCACCCTTTAAGTGTACTATTTTTACAAGTTGCAATTTATGGCCTAACCTCATTATTCTGGATTTGCAGTGGAGTTTTCAAATGCTTGTAGTTGGCAGTTGAGGTGAATTTTTGCTCTGCTCTCTACTGTGTGAATCAAGAAAAAAATACTTGCCTGGAGGCTCTTCAGAGCAGATGCACATCACAGATATAGCAGTGGCAAAGTGACCATGACTGGACTAGGAGATGTGGGTTATATAAATAGTTGTGTAATTTACTGACCACCTGTGTCTTGAAGTGGGAAGCACCTGGATATGTAAAAATTAGAWAGTAAAAGTGCCATGGTTTAGAAGACGTATTCTCCAATTTAGTACTCACACTAAAACCATGTGCTAATCCCTCTCCCCACTCAGCTGGAGAGACAAAAGGCAAAGGTCATGGGTTGACACGAGAACAATTTACTGGAAACAGCAATGAGATATGAAAACGAACAGTAACAGCAACAATATCAATAACAAAAGGTATAAAAAAATATTCACATGGGAAGAAAACAAACARTAATAGATAATACCWGATGGCTCCCTCTGCCACTTTCTCATCTGGCTGGAACCCCTTCTTCCTGGAAAAGAGTCCCTTTTCCCTGACTCTTGCAATGATGAGGTGTATAGAACAACCCCTAGATCCTACAGCCACACCTACAGCCACCCTTCCCACCTAGTCAGAAACTAACCCTGTCCTGGATGGAATCAGGACAAAAAAGGAAGAAYGAAATAGCAAGGTGAAGAAGGTTGTTTTGTAGATGGCTGACTTTTGAAGTACTCTAATTAGGAAAAGCACAAGTCTGGTTCCAGCAGCATTAGTTTTCTGGACTGTGCTTTCAAATCTCTTTGCTCCAGAAATAGCATCAATGACTGTGATTCTTGGTACCAAAATAGAYATCTGTTTTATAAACTGAGGCTAACGTGGCTATCTGCCTGTGTTTGTGTCACTGAATGAGGTAGAAATACTGCAGACCCATGAGAGGGAAAAGGGAAGCCAATGATCTTTTCATGATAGCTGCACAGAGATAAATCAGCAGGAGAGCAGTTGGTTGGTTTTGTTTCACAGCATCGTAACACTGCCACCTCAGAGTGCTGAAAGATGGTCTAAAAACTGCTATTGGGATTTAATCTGAATTTACTACAAAAGAGTAGCTATATTTTTTCATTGTGGCCTTCTTTCTGATTCTGCGCTCCAATACCTAGTTTATTTATAAGCAGCAGATCTGCACACAATGACAAGATAGTCATAATTTTGGGATTCATCTAGCAGTGTAAGGTTCTAATGTTCCTTTCCCTGCTCGAAAAGAATTCTGATATTTTCTCCCAAACTGGGCTATTGTGAGGCTGTGTTCCCTTGGACAGTAATGTCTATTAAGAATGAAGCAGATGAATGGATATAGGTCAGAAGGTAGGTTGTGCAGAGCATGAGAAGGTAGTGTTTGGATGTCTCCCCTGGAACAGATGCTGTAAAGTCCAGGTAAGAGGTGAAGCCAAATGAACAGCTCTTGCCTGCCCTTGCCATTTGCCTCCAGTCATCTCTGACCCTCATCTTGTAGTATGGTAAAACTTATTGGCTCATGTGYGCCTGTGGAGCAGGTTGAATTCCCTCACCTTTCAGTCAGAGGAGCCTCAGAACTGGAGGAAGAGGGAGAGCATGCAAACAGAGCAGAAAGGAGAGGATGGAGAGGAAGGGGGACCCTCTGCTCTTGTTATGCTCAAAGTGATAGTCTGCCACAAGCAGTCCTGCAAGATCATGCCCCGTATCTTTTCTTAAGGGTAAAGCCTCTTAGCTCTTGTATCTTGTTTTTTCTCTCCATCCCCTCCCCCTGAACTAAAATACTGTTACTAAATATAAAGGAAAGTTTTMAATCCTTCATAAAACTAGGGAAGACTACCCCTAGTCCTTGTGGGAAAAACATGCTCTGCAATCAGAAGGCAAGTTGAAGCTGATTCTCTCAATTGCAGGTTATGAAATTACAGATGAGTTCAGTTTGTGTAGTCCCTGCTTTGTATGTGATGGACTTTTCTTACTGCTCCTTCATCCTTTCTCTGCATAGCTGAGAAGAGCCATCGCTGAAATTCAGCATTAATCTTTTCTGTAACATTCAGCATATACTTCAATAAAGAATAAATTTTTATTTTGCAATATTAATACTAATTTTGCTGATCTTCCTACCAAGAAGAAACAGAAGAAATTTATTTATCCTTTAAATGTCTGTTGTTCAAGTCCTCTTAAAAATTGTCTTTTTCCTTTTGTTTTTCTTTTCACTCATATGAGATGTGAAGGAAAATATTTTTCTGCAAATGATTTGTTCTCTTTAAAAGGAAGAAATAGTGATTAGTGTGACAACTTCTTCATGCTTGTGACTTCCACTACACTACTTGTGATTTTGGGGAGCTTTCTTCCTGTGGTTGCTTACAGCTGAACTTTGTGTCAAAGCCATAGCAGGCTTCTTCCTTTATGCCGGAAAAGGCTGATAAAAAGTGATAATTCTTAGGACATGAAGATCTGTACAGAGGTGCTGTTACTATAATTTGYTTTTAACTTGAACCCAATTTGTTGTTGTTAAATATAACCCAAACAACTACTCATATTTTATTAATAACTCTTGGGTTTTGAAAGTCTGCAAAGTTACTTTTAGACATTTAAGTTTGAGAGAAAAATTCTATTTAAAAATCATGTGCACMAGTCTGGGCTAGTGACCTTGGGTTCTCTCTTTATAGAGTAAAGCAGGCCAAAAATTAACTCTGCCTGTTTCTTTCCAAAAGCTAATGACTGTTTTGGGGTGACTAGCTCAAACTTGCATGTCTAATTTTTAGACCTTTGTAAGGAGACATGAGTTCCACTATTAATGCTTGATCTGAAAGAAATTAATGGTTGGAAATGTCAGTTAATTGGCATAGTGGTTAAGGATTGAGCTTGAAGCGTATGGGAATATGCTCTGCTGCTTGGTTATCAGAAATCACTCCCCTTCTCGATGGTCTTGCACTAGTGAAGACACAAGTTTTCTCATGGTCATATAATGGAGAAGCTTGAATTTTAAAACGTGATTTTTTGAGAGGAAGCTGCCAGCTGTGGGAACAGGGCTGGTTTTTTTTTTTGGCTGTGACTGGTTGAAGTTCACTGAATAACTCAATTGAAAGCTCATCTGATTTGTTAATGAGACTGTGCTTTCCTAGAAGCACAGCTCATTTCATGCCACTTGACTTGATACATTTGGCATGTCTTGTTTCTGTCAGGCTAAATACCTGGTTTGCTTTCATTTAAGCCTTTGCAGTCAGACATGGAGAGAGTACACTCTGCAGGAGAATTTCTTCAGGCCTGCTTGAAATTGGTTTCTGTGCACAAATAGGATTATTCTTTCTAGGAGTAGACTATCCTTGAATGCAAGTGCCCTTTTAGCCAAAATGGAGGTAAAGCTGTTTCTTAAAATTAATCCACCAAAACAACCGTTCAGTGAACCATAGTGAAGCTTCAGCTGTACTTCAGAAGAGCTGTAAAAGTTTGTTTGGAAAGTGAAAGAGRGAACAGTTCTTAATTTTGTTCTTTTTGCCTTTTGTCTAGATATGAACAGAACATTTCCAGATAATGTAAAATTCCGCAAAACAGCTGATCCGTGTTTGCAGCACGCGCTCTACAATGTGTTGGTAGCATATGGGCATCACAATAAAGCAGTAGGATATTGTCAGGTAGGTAATCACTGTTTTGTAAACAATGCTGCATTTCACCAGTGGTAATTGTTCTTGTCCATTTGAATGTGCAGAAGCACACACAAGCTATTTCTGTTTTTAAACTGGCCCTGGGGAGGTGGAGAGTATGATACATACTCCCTGGGGAGTATGAATAGCTTCAGGCAAGTTCAGATGTCCTGAATTTCTCYGTGGCTGTCTAGCTTCATCAGTTTGGTTCTACAGTTAGCTGTAATGGAAGTATTTTATCACACATGCCTGTATTAAGATCAATTGCTTTGGAGAGCAAGAGAAAGCGAGCTTATCTTTGCCAAAATAGGCCTCAGTATGTACAAGGCATCATGAGATCTCAATTTCCTTTGTTTTCACTGTCACATTTTTCAAAATGCAGAAAGATCAGCATTAATCTGACATGATGTACTTGGGGGCTGGTGGTATTTATTTAGCGCCATCTYCCAATACAGATAACATAAATAGGAAAATTTCTTTGAAATTCAACCTGAAATTCAACCTGAATTTGATGGCAGTTCAAGAAAGCTTCTGTTGTCACTGTCAAGTACTGTAAAGTTTCCTGTGGCACACAGAGAAGATAAAAGTTGATTTGTGACAGTCTGACAGTCAAGAAAAAAATGGCCATCTTTAAGGATCATGAAGAAGCAGGAGCTGTCATGRGCAAAATGTATTTTCAGTTCACTTACTAAATCCTTTCCTGTCCCCTCCCCTTCCTCACCAAGAATATATGTGCTMATATACAGCTCATGTTAGTTGAGAAGGGTAGTATAGTAAATAYAGCTGCACTAAAGTTAAAACAATATGAATAGTATTTATTTAAATCTGGAGAGAAGAATTTGGAGGGACTTAAGCCTACACTGAAGTCACTAAAGAAAATTCTTGTGTATCCCAACCAGTTTTAGTACAGAAATTATTTACTCCCATTCTTCAAAAGATAAGTGATTTTTATTATTTTCAGTAATACGTATTTATTAAAATTAACTTCAGTATTTTGATAATAAGGAGTAGAATTACCAATACTCACTTTTGCAAGTGTCAGACTTCTATACAGAGGTGGTTATACGCAACAGGACACAGACACAACTTCTAAACCATAGTAGCTTCTGCATGTTCATTTGTTAATAAAATGTTTTGGTGTCTTTACTTTTTAATGGGCTAATGAAAGAAGAACACTTAAAAACCCCTTGTGTGGATTCGTTGCACGTCTGGTCTCCTCACAAGATCAGTGCTATTATATGTAAATGTGGAGGCATTACATACTGGAGGCACTATGGAAGAAAATTATTTGTATACATCCTTTGGATGAGTTAAGCAKCAAAGGCTTGTAAAAGCTGCTGGAACTGCAACCTTTTACTTAGTGTGTTTGGGTCAGACATTCTTCTTCTGCAGCCTCGTGGTCTGCCTGTAGGTGTTGTGTTTGTAGAGCTCCTCTAATACRGCTGTGTTTTGGTTCTGATCAAAGCACCATTGGGTTTTGGAATTAAAAAAAAAGGAAATTGAAAGTATAGACTGCTAAGCTTTATTCTTTTAATTTTCCTCTCCTTGATCTTTGTTAATAATTCTTGTTAGCTGTTGTCATGCAGGTTTAGCAGGTTACTCAACCAGTGGCCTTCATTACTAGAGTTTACTTAATATGTATACTTTGTGGAACTATAGTAATTTAGCCCTTAATCAAAATAAGTAAGCTAGAAACTCTTAAGATAAACTGTATACATCTTAAAACCCTTCTCTCTGTTTCAGGGCATGAACTTCATTGCTGGATACCTGATTCTTATTACAAAGAATGAAGAGGAGTCCTTTTGGCTGCTAGATGCTCTTATTGGAAGAATATTACCTGGTATGTTAAAAACATAATTTTRCTCATATATTGGAGCTTGGATTTTATCTTTGCATTCTTCTCTAGTTTCAGAGGCTTTAGATGTTAAAATTGGGCCTGTCTGGACTAAAGATTTTTTAGGTCCTGGAAACACAGGGCAAAAACAAAGCACACTGGCAAAATTTGTCARTGTCTCATAGTCAGATTTTGGTCTTGATGCACTGGTTTGTGTGTGTTAATATGCTGTCTTTCTTCTCACTCCCTGCTTACAGCTGTTAGGTGTCTTTCTCTGTCCCTGTGATGCTGGGGAACAGGGCTTGGGAAGGTATCTAGGATTTGGCATTTGGGATTGCAGGGATGTGACACAAAGCACAGATGAAGCAGTGATTGCAGAGCAGAGCAAAGGTGGGAGATGTGTGCAGTTTGAGCACTGAGTCTGGAGCAGGAATTCCCAGTGGCTTGGCAGGATGCAACATGAGTTTTCTGCTATGGTTTTTGATGAGGTTGTGGTAGTTTCCGCTGTGTCCCCATTTCTGAGTGAAAATTTCTTGGATGCTTCACACATCATGATTTTGCAACAAAGCGAACAAATGTCAAAATCCCTGTCTGTGTATGGGAATTTCTTGTTAAAACTCAGTTACAATCYACAATAATCTAACCAGGCTGCTCAGTATGGTCCAGAGAGATATTGAGCTATTAAACTAGAAGAAATTAAGCTATAGACAATATCTGCACAGTAGCTCTCTGAGTTTCCTTGCCTGGATTTCTGGGTTTGCAGGAGGTGTTTACACAATGAATTTTGCCCCAGGTATAAGCTGAACCTCACTGCACATGTGAGGTAGTTTAAAACCAGAAGCAGACACCAGGCACAACTGTATTTTTTACTCCTGTGAATGCATTTGGRAATGTTTTTTTCTTGGGATTTAATTGTAGAGGGAGAATGGTTTCTTTGTGAATTCCCATTAGGATTGCACAGAACTGACTACAGATACACCTGTAACGTAGGTGGAACGACTAATTGGAAGACCAATAAAACATGGAGGACTAATTCCTTATTGGCCCAGTTTTGCTTTTGCGTAGATCTTTATCTCAAATGGTTGGAGGTGGAATTCAGTACTACACTGTCAACTAGGTGTTGGTCAAGGACATCAAGGTTGATTGATTCTTTCATTTTTCCTTCTTTCTTAAGATTAAATTTAAAAAAAAAATGGTGTCCTATTCAATAGAAACACCAATASAGAAATATAGAAGAATAGCTGAAAGATTATTTTTATCCTTTTGAATGACTGTAAGAAGTTATTTTACACTGAATATACCATGCAGGAACTTGGATTTTCCTAGTGTGGAAAGGGAGGTTGGACTTTGTTTCCAGACTGAAAGAGACAGGCAGGGAATGTTCTGAGTTGTTGAATCAGTCTGCAAATATTTGACATCATGCACCCTTGAGGTTTACTTTCAAGCTATAAAAATAGTCTAAAGAAATCAACTGTCTGTTGCTTTTGTTCAGCCTTGAGAGCTCTAAGCTGTGCAAACAGGTAGGAGACAGGGCTGCTGTCTGCCGTGTGACCTGCCTGGCATGRGTGGATGTCTCCTTTGACATCACTGTGTCAGGGATAAGCAGGTTTATTGTGAAGTGATGTGTGGAAAYTCTTTCTGTTAATCCTTCCAATAGTCTTAGACGTTTTTATTTGAGGCAAAGGAGGTAGAGTCAGAATTTTATATTCATCATTTTTGGTAGGGAACTTAATTCACTTCRTCATAAACCTTCAGTTCTTGTATATCCTTCTACACTTTACTCATACCTGTGACAAAAGTTRTTCTTATTTTTCCCTCTTGGTTGTTGAGTTTATTTTAGGCAGTAGAATTGGTGATAAGAAGAATCTCTTAACATGAAATGYAATTACTGTGTATAAAGGAGGTGTGTATTTACTTAAGTTATATTTCTAGATATATTTTTACTTCTCTGTAACCAGACTTTAGCCTGGGTTCAACTGGGTAGTATGAATCTTCTATATAGTAGAAATATTTGTATTTGTCAGAAAAGTTGTTGYCAATGCTCTTTTCCCCCCTAGATTTTAAAAAATATTTTTATCCCTTCTATTCCCACTACTCTCCTGTATCATGTTGGATTTGTGTCTTTAAAAAATTCAAAGCATGGCAGATAAAATAATTGGCATAATTTCTGTGGAATACTGTGTGTGCATATGTAAGAGAGAATCAGACAGAAAGGCCATATTCATAAAGCAGCTCAGGTAAATGATAACTACCTTTCTGTTAACAGTGCAAGATAGAGCACATTTCAGTTTTAAGCCCTACAATTATTTGTTAGGGAAGTAGAGAAGCACTGCACCTCTCAACATCTTCTGGATCTTGAATGTTTTCCAGATCTTCAGAGGGAGGATTAGCAATCAGTTTTGTTGGATGCTAGAGTTTCATTAGCCAGCATTTTTCCATTAATTTGGTTGCTAATGTGCTTTCCTTGATTTGTTTGCTTTATAATCTACGTGTTTTGCCCCTATCCTTGCACCAAATATGCCTCCAGGTYGTGTCCTCGTTTTCCAGTGTGTGTCCTGTCACTGTCAGTTAAATCAGGGGTGCTTTAGGACAATTYAGAAATCCATTTTCTGCCCTCTGCYGTGTCCCTGTGAGTGCTTCTTCCCCTGCCCACACACATTTAATTACATTAAACAGTCGCTGTGCACCRTGATGCTGACAGGGGTTTTCTTGGTCAGCAGATGAACTAAGCCAGCCACAGATCAATGTCATTGATTGAAAAATGTACTGTGTGACAGATGGGAGCATTCTGGGGAAGTGACAGAAAATGGGACTCCATCAGTAGGGGTTTTCTGGCTGAATTGTTCTGTTACATCCAAATGGAGTTAGTGCAGCTGGAAGAGAGCCAGTAAATTAGGATTTGGTTGATTGGTGTGTGGAGTTGTGTGCATGCCTTTCATTTGGCTGAACATAGCACTCCTGGGTACAGCTGCATGAGGCCAGAAAGTTCCTGCTTCTGCTGAGGGCAAGCCCATGCATTTCTGCCCARTGTGTCTGTCAGCTGCTCAGTCAGGGATTTGGAGGGATTATCATTTAAACACAGCAAGGGGGAAGAGAATTATTTGTTTAACTGAAATTTTGGGTGTTACCAAATATTTTTTATTCCCAGGCTCATTCAAACAGACAGTTGGAGCAGATAGCATTGCCCACAAGAAGAAGTATAGATTCAATTCAGATTCAAGAGTGGATGTGCCTGCAGTTTGTACTCAGTGTAGYACTTCTGTTTCTGTTCTGTTCATCACTCTGATCCTTTTTGAGAAGTTTATAGGGTTTTCTTGGTTGTGTAAAGGAAATAGTGGGGAGATTGCCTCAGAAGGCTTTGGGTAGGTAGGACCTTTTAACTATGGTTCCTCAGTTCAGGAGTATATTTGTCATATTTCATAAATTTGTGATTAAATGGTGAGTTTTTGAGAAGAAAACTTGACAATTTGGCCTCACTTAAAGAGGACAATTATGCTTATATATAGCAGAACAATCCCCTTCCCATGGTCAGTGGTTCTCAGTCTGGAAGCAGCAGTGTTTATCAGGCTGGGCTCTAATTAGTCTACTGGGCTGTTGTACTGGAGTTAGTTGCTCTTACAGAAAACTAGTTGTGGAGTACTTCTTCAGTGGTTAAGAGAGGTCTCATGAGTTCTGCATTACCCTGTTCATGGCCAATTTTATATCCTTTTATTCTGGTGTCAATGCTGACTTTCAGGGGTGAGAAAAGTTCTCCTGTCTTTTGTGCTTACATTTCTTATGTTTGTAGGGTGCAGTCAATTTATTTTGGAGGTTTTTTTTTTTTTTGTATGGCTATGCTGCTTCAGTCAAACTCTTCTCTCGCATGATTTTTTTCTCTATTCCTGTTTTGGCCTAATAATTATTCTGTGTGATTGTTTCAGTTTGAATTGATTTTTCAGTTTTTTTTAAAAGACCTGATCACAGTGGTACACTTTCTTTCCAGCGGAGAATTAGGTAGTGCCTTGTGCACAATGGAAGGTGTTTTGCTAAAGAGAGAAAAACTGTAGGATTTCCCTTGCCTTTTTTTCTCTAGTAGCACTCTGGTTTTGATTTGTGATCTCCACCATAATTCATGTGCTGTTCCTCCTCCCTCATTGTCAACAGATGTTTTTTCCCACAGCATTTAGGAATTCATTATACCTTTTTGCTGAACTTTATTTGCACATTCTTGTTATTGTTATTTTAAATGTTGTCATGTCTCTTTTTCTTTTTCTCTCATGTTTTTAATAAAAATCTTACATGAGTTATAGCAATCTTCAAGAATCAGTCTAACAATCTTCCTTCAGTCTGCTTACTTTCTAGCATCTTCTTTTAAATTTTTTTTTACCGATGTGTACTGTGCGGTTGTTTATGAATGATGAAAAGAGCAGAGTTTTCARTGATGGAGTAGCCACCAGAGTAGTAGAGTGCACTGAAGTAAGTGGCATTAGCTGCAAGGACACAAGGTGCAAAGCAAGGTGCCACTCTGGTGTATAGTGTAGTGACTGCTGGTTAGGGCAGTGTCTGCGTGCTGAGATAACAGATATCTCATGTGTTTGTTCATCTCTCCCTGGCTTGCARTTGTATCAGTCAGAGACTCCAAGGTTGCACAAGAGATTAGGCTCAGTAAGAGACATGAATATTTGAACTGAATGGCATTATAGCTACATATCCTTCTCTTCTGAGTGATTCATGTTATAACATTCTTTTGATTCTCATCATACAGGCTTGCAGTTTTGATGGGAAGGACCAYTTGGGAAATGCAGAAGGCTGTACTAACCTGTAAAGTATTTCTATTTAGACTGCTTGCATTTAATTGCAGTTAAGCCTGTATTTATTTTGTTCTTGTGGCTGAATTTATTTAAATACCCTAATTGGGTATTGCCAGGGAACCTCTGATTGCAGAACTGGCTCAGCAGCTGCATCTTTTCAGACCTGCATCTCCAAAGGGAGCAGAACAGTTTCACATGAAGCATTTTATTTAGCTGTGCAGGTAAAAAACACTGCTAGACCTMAACTGAGCTGAATTTGCAGTCTAAAATGGGGACTGTTGTGTTGAAAAGCATGTCCTTTCAGAAAGAAGGCTTGAGCACCTCAGGCATGTGCTTTTGGTGTGGAAAGCTCCAGGGCTATGTGTGATGTGCATGAAACTGTTTGCAAAGTAGTTTTTGACAGCTGAGCTTTTTTTATAGCACCATCAACCCAGAAAATTTCAGCAGGTTGATCAGTTCTGGGCTGCTTCTTTATCTTCTTCCTCTGGCAGCACTCAGCTGCAGGTCTGTGAGTTGACAGAGTTCTCACTCATCCATGGAGTTCCTCTGTGATTGCATTTGAAGCTGTAGTGCTGTGCACCTCTGGACCACAACATCACATCTGCTGCTAGGAGACAGGAGCATTTTACTGATCAGCTGAATAATGAAGAGTTGTGAAATATGGGACTCYGTCATGTTTTACAGTTAACTCCCAGCAATGATGAAAGCATTGATCTTTGAGCATTAGAGGTCAGTTGAATTTACCTAGGAATTAAGCATGCAGTGTCCTGTTAAGCTGAAGGTGGAATGAAGGAGTCATGTGCCTGTATTTAGAAACCATGATAAGCCTGAAATCCTCATTACTTACAAATCTGAACTGCTTGGGATTTGTGAGACTTGAGCAAGCAGGAAATGAGTAACTGATGGGGTTTGTTTTTTTTTAAATGATACATGTATTTGTATCTTTGAAATTTGCTTACTTTCTGTATCATATCTCCTGTCTTCCCCCAGTCACAAACCTCATCAATAAAAGAATAATCTCATTATTTAGCAGGTCTGTTTTAGATGGCTGCATAGAACTCTTACACTTTTGTCTGAAACAGAAGTTTGCTGTTCATGGAAAGAATATACATGGTGTCAGCCTTACTTTTGTGAGCGAACATGAGAGTTTCAGCCCTGCTGCAAAAGCAACCATACTGTTTAAAAATGCTGAAGAATATTGTATTTCTTGACATGGCTGTATTTATACTGGAAGCAAACCTATTCCACCAAAAAAAACGTCAAGTATGCATCCTTCCTTCTGACRAGCAAGTCTTCTATTGGTATAATTTGATTATGTTGAACTTGAAGTGTCTTCAGTAGGCCATCCATAGTCCTACTGTGTGGGACTGCAGCCTTTGGCTATCTGAGCAGACAGTGCTATTGGCCTGTTTATCTCCCCAGTAAATCAAAGTTTTATCCCTACCAAAAGCCACCAGCAAAATAACATGTCAAATGAAATCTTAATTCAGTTAGGACTGATCAAAAGTAGAATTCCCTGACTGCATACAAAGGAGTAAGGTAGATAGAGTAGCATAAACATGGAAGTGTGGGGAAGTCTCCTTTTTTGGGATATGTAAAAACCAGTTARTAGCCAAACCCTAGTATGCAGTGCAAGGCTTACTTAGTTTGTGCTTCATATTTTACTGGAATAGCCATGTTGGGAGGATGTTCTTTTTTTGGTGTGTTTATTTTGTTTTAGCTAATGTCTCAAGTTGTGAAACCACTTATGTGCACATGTGGTATTGAAGCTATACGTTTGACAGAGCCATCTCCATGTTAAAGGGACTGTGCTGTTCCACCTCCGGAATAGCCAGGGCTAAATGTTTATTCAGTTTTAATTTTAATAATGGAACCTTCCTGAATATGTCACTTTGACAGAAAGAAGCATAGCATAGCAGCTGGCAAATGTATGATGGGCTATATGTGCTCAAAGCAGATCCCAATATACAGTTTTATGTTTGAACTTGWAAATTCCCTTAAAATGTATTAATATGCTTGAAGTGATCTGTGTAATAAAGTCTTAAACCAAGACTCATAAAACTGGATTTTCCATACAAAAAGCCAGGTGRGGAAATAGTAGTAATTCCTCTCATTGGGGCCTTTCAGTACTTAAAGAGAGCTTTAAAAAAAGTTGGAGAGTAACTTTTTATAGGAGCAGAKARTGACAGGACAAGGGRRAATTGTTCTAAACTAAAAGAGGGGACACCTAGATTAGATCTCAGGAGGTAATTCTTTGCTCAGAGGTTAGTGAGGCAGTGGAACATTCTAACCAGAGAAGTTGTGGATGCCACATCCCTGGAAGTGTTCAAGGCCARGTCAACCTACCTGTAAGGTGCCTTCCAGCTCAGACCTTTCTGTGAGTACTTCTGCAGCAGACTCATTTGGCTAGAGCTTATCTTTGTGAAAGGTCCCAGACATGGTTTGAAAGAGCAACCCTGCCACCCTGCACCACTGTATTCAAGATGTAAATTAGTCTTATTTAAAATGCATCCCCTATTTTTAATTGGAATTTGTTTTGTCCTAATTTTCAGGTTATTGCTTCTTTTGAAGACTTTCTCCTACTATATTAAAAAGCACAATGCCTAGCATGTTTTCTCCATGAACTTTGCTTTTCATTTTTCTTGCATAAATGCTACAAATAAAGTTCCTTACAGAACTCTATTTTTCTAAGTAGTGTTCATAACCTTTTATGTTCTTTCCAGTTCTTCAGTGTCCTGCTACAATTACGAATATCAGAGCTGCGTGCAGTTTTCTATCTTCAGTTTCAGCAATGTCATATACAGAGATGATACACTCTCCCTTCAGTAGTGAATATATCCCAGACTTTTTCTGAGCTCAGACATGCTTACTCTGGATCTATTGTATTTACRATTTAAAATACTGCAAAACTGAGGGTTTCTTCCTAAAATTCAACTGCATTAAGTGGTGCGGTTTTTAAAAATATGTCATAGTAGGAAGAAGCACTAGAAGCAACAGCAGGCATTGATATTGTTTCAAAATACAGYTTGATGCACATGCAGCATAGGTGGCAACATAAAGAATGTTGGTGTAAGGAGATGTTCACTGGGAGTAAAGGAAATTAAATTAAGAAAATCATGTGCAATGTAAAGTGCTAAGTTTTGTCTACCTAAATGTACAAGAAGGGAGTGTTTAGTTTGAGAAACAAAAAAGCAGCCTTGGTTGTTTCGCATGTTCATGTTCAGAAGACTAGAGTGTTTACTAAGCTGTCAGTTAATGGCCAGTGGAGAAGTCTCATTTGTTCCTCTTACAGTTTTAAAACCTGTTGCTTCAAGATTAAAATTAATTCTCTTGTTAGCTTYGTCAAGCTTGAAGTAAGAGGATTGTGGCTTTCATTCCCCTTCTATTCAGACCGAAGTGTTGGATTGGTTTCCTTCTTCTGTGCCAGAGTAGAAACATTCGTGTTGGTCCAGCTCTCTCTTTTAAGGCTCTGCTTCTGTCCCAGTCTCAAGTAATGTGCTCAGTGTCCCTATGGTGTGACTGTAGCATTCCTGTGAAGAGCTAATGAAAATGTAACACTGGGCTTCTTAAGGGTGAAAGGATATCAGTGCTGTGTTTTGTGCTGAGGTGTTAAGAATAATCTTGTCAGTGCAGTCAGCTGATAAAATACTATTCTTCCTAATCCTGTGGAGTCATTAAAAAACATAGAGCCAGGAATCCTTATTTGGCTTGAAGTCATCAGTCAATAAGATTCACTATAAATCTGTGAACTTTAAAAAAAGAGTTTGTTTCCTCAACAGATGTGATAAGCAGTTGTACTTTTCAGTGCTTATTTATGAATTTCCTCTCAGTTTGAGGAAATCAGTGATAAAAGTCTGTCCAAGTGTTCTGTGAATGAGAAGCTTTGGCTCCTGGGACCATCATCAGCCCCATAAATTGCAAAGAATTCTCCAAAGCATGCAGCTCCTTAGGCACAATTCATGGGGTGCAATGATGGGAGTCAGGCCGAGCTGTTTGGAATCAGCCGAGTGGGGAATCCACTGTTGGTTGGTGTCTGTCAGCTCAGTGATACTGTGAAAAAAAACACTGTCCACAAAAGAAGCCATTACAGGGGTAGTGGATACAAAGAGGGGAGAGAGGGAAGAGAGGAGAGCTGGCCAACAGTACTTTGCTCAGTTATATCTAAGCTAAATCAGGGTGTTTTGGTAGCTGTAACTTTAAGCTAGACTAGTTTTAAATGATGCCAATGTCTCTACTGACCAGCACATAATAGAGCTGGTATGTAAATAAATAATTAGCATAGCCAGTTTCATTCTCTGTAACTAAAATGTCTGAAAGTTGCATTTGTGTTTTYCAACATGCTGCTATCTTCAGTTTCTCTGAGGGGTTACACCTGAAGTCTTTGTTTCTTTGTATTTCATCTCTGCCTTCTGTAATGTCAGGAAGGATGACACCTTTGCCTGCCTTTCAATTGTCTTTATAATTAGAAGCATCCTTCTTCAGTTCCCAAATGGCAGGTAGCTACTACCTCTGCTCAGAATCCCATTGTGCTCTGTGAAWCGCAAATGAGAAACCTAAGGGCTCTTTCAGCTCCCTTGGATCTGTTTTCCAAGTTCGGGACCAGAAGCAAAAGATGAATACAGGCAGATGGCATTATGTAGAAACAAAAACTGCCTTTTTGTGCTTGCTGGAAAGGTGTTAAATAGTAAGTCATTTCTCAAGATATGGTATTCTAAATTTTATGTAATCTAAATATCAGCCAATAAGGATACATAAAGTGCTTGCATCCCATTTTTTAAGATMGTTCTGCCATCCAAAATAAATCTGGGTTCCTTTTTTTTCCTAAAGATTGTGTTTAATTGTGAATTGTACAGCTAGTGCTGGTTCTGGTGTGAGTTCAATACCCTGGGACTGAAGTTCTCAGTCAGTTTAGTTTGAAGGAAAAGATAAAATGTGGCTTGAGCCTGTTTTGTTTTGGTTTGATTTGGGTTGGTTTGTTAGATATTTTTTCCTATTCCCTGGAAAATCAGGAACTCGTGTTTTAAAAATAACATAGTTAAGAATTTTTAGTTTGCCATTTAACCCCATATCTGCAGGATATTAYTCTGACCAGGACACCTGTAGGGGTCACTGGTGGCCTGATACTGCAAAAACAATTGGCAGTACTCTTGGGTTTCCTCCTTTTCCTGTTGTGGCTTTCTGATTTCTTCCCAAAAGTAGGTTGTTCACCTTTTAATGTAGGGCGCCTGATGTAGRTACTTAGAAAACACAAAAGCTAGTATGTTTTAAATGTCTGGGTTTTTTCCCAATAAATGCACATGATAGACTCTGTTTCAGTTTTGACTTGAAATGTAGGAAATCTGGAACTAAGTGCTTTTCATGAAGTTGCCCAATTCTATTGATGGAAACCTATGATTTTTCCTGCCWGCCCTTAGGCCTGCTCTGTTTCTCTCTTCTGGATTCCAGTGAGGTCTGGTRGCAAGTGGTGATGTGCTTCTCCCGCAAGGAGACATTCTTGAATGTTGCTTGGTGTAACAATGAGCTATTTCTGCTGCTTGGGGAGGAGAGAGAACATTATCATCATCACATACACATGCCAGTTCTCATGGACATTATAAACATATTCTTGTGAATAAAATATTTTGCATTGCTTAGACTGTGAGTAAAGGTAAACCAGCTAATTTTTAACTTTTCAGTTGGTTTGGATCTCCAAGACAAATCATTCTGTCCTGAACTGGCTATGTAGCCTCTTGCAATAATAGTCCGAATTGCTGGAAAATAAGTAGCAGAGCTCAGGCCTTGTTTGGGTATTTTTGTGACACTTAAGCATTTAGTTTATACTAGGAATGTGTATATTTAACCTGACATATGCACAACAGACTARAAGGATTTTTTTTTTAACTTCTGCAGCTCTGACTTGTAGAGATAATTTAAGGCTATAAGATTGTTGCATCTTAAACTTTTATTTTTGGAACCTCTTAATCTATTTGTAACAGAGAACAAGGTCATACAGTCCCTACAAGCTTTATCCTTCTTTCCTACAAATCTTATTACTGTTCTGGAGCACAAGCAGCCAGTTATGTCTTAGTCCTGGACATTCTGGTAGGATTCAGAGAGGTGCTAACTTCTGTGATAGGGAGACAATGAAATGTAGTGTTAGGAATATCTCTTTGCCAGAAGAGATTTCCATCTCAGTGACTGCATGCCACAGCCCTTTGAACAAGGGACTAAGTCCCTTCATCTGTCACCTGTGTTGTACRGTAGCAATAAAGTAGCTGGCAGCTGGTGAAGCTGGCTTTTCCTGGCTTTTCCTGTGTGCTGCTTGACTCCAGGGGGAAGAAGSTGATGAACCCAACAGAGCCACAGGGCTACACTGCTGTTCGGGGTCAGGACTCTGATGAGGAAGGGGCACTTGGCAAGCATGAATTCCATGTGGGATGCTGCCCACAGTGCCCTCTGCTGTGCTCTCAGGCACTCCTAAACTTAGCAAGGCATCCAAAATCCATAGGCAGGTACTTGGAACAACAGAGCAAGCAAAGCAGGTCCAYACTGTTAAACAACAAAGGGAAAGCTGAGAGGAAAGTACAGAAAGCCTAGGATTAGATTACAGAAGCACTTGAAAATGCAGAGTTGCATATTGAGAARCAATCTTCATCTAAACATTTTTCTGGAATTTAATAATGATAATATAATAATAATAGAATATTTCATTTGTTGCCTTTCAGAAAATGTGATGAAAAATCATGTAGTGGGTGATCATCTAAAAATTAACATTATCACTTCCATTTGACCATGTGAAGAATAAAAGGAAACAACCTGGCTATGTGTTTTTTTCAGGGGAATGATATTTTGTCAGAGGACATTCCTATAAACCATCTAGATCAACAGATACACAATATAATTAGCCTACTTTTTTTTTTTTTTTTAATTAGTATGTGGCATATTGGAAGCAGTTACCGAGTCAGGTTTGTTCTGGGTCATCAGCTGCTCAGTATTTTGCCAGATTATTGAGAGAGGGAAAATAATTAAGATGCTAATAAAATGTGGATCATGCAAATCTAGAAATTTGTAAGATAGATATGGAAGGAACATAAAGCTAATTTGTTTCAATGGTAGAGGAAAAATAATATACTGCACTGTATCTTGTGAAAAACAGCATTGTGGTATGGGGAAGAGGTAGGCTTGTGTAGACTTATTTATAAACAAGGATGTTTTGACTTCTGGGCAGAGCAGCCAATTATAAAATATTAGGAAAATAGGACACACAGTGAAGCRTTTGCAGCATGGGAGAGCTGCAGGATTTTTGCTGAGGGGACATTTCCGGAAGGTTTAATGACTGGGAATCCCTAGTAAATAAGAAAGGGAATAGAAGAGCCGATGTAGGTTAAATGTTACCAAGCACTCAGGCACTGAACCAAGTTACAAAATAATTTTCCCTAGTGAAACCAGACCTGGACTGTGAAAGGTGTGTTCCTTGTAAGTCATCTGTGGGTAAGTTTTGCACAACATTCCTCAGGAATGTTTCTGAAGAATTTGGAAATGTGGCTTTCYTAATTTGAGGAGCTAATTTTATATATGTGCATTTATGTATAAAAGTATATATACAGGAAAAAATAAATAGAAAATTATAATTACATATTAATTATACWTAATAATTRTAATTAATACCCACATGAACTATAATTAACCTCTAATAATTACATGTAAAAATGTCTCGAGTGCAGATTCTTTTAACCTAACTTCTGTTGTGAACTGGCAGCCAATATCCTGGAAACCCCTGCTAGTCAGTTATTGGCATTTGCATAAATCGTTAATCACTCCTCCCACTTGTTCTGCAGCAGCGCTGGGCTCAGCATTGCAGTGCTGTGTACCCGGGCACATGGGAGCYGCTCCTGCTCCAGGAGGAACAGCAGGGGGCTGCCCCAGATAGATGAATAGTTCCTTTTTCCCCTTCTGTCCAGCAGTACAATCTAACAGTCTTGAATGAAATTTTAATTTACACCAAAGCTTCCTGGCTGCTTCAGTAATTCACAGAGTGACATACCCACATTGCCTMTCTGTTAACTTTTTGCTTGCCAGCTCTTAAAGAGCTGGGTAGGTGTCCAGTTGTGTTGTTGAGATCGTGACATTTAATTTGCTGTACAGATTAAAAATAGCAGCTGCTGTTGGTTTCAGTGTACCAAATGGTTGCAGCAGAGCAGAACGAGTGGGCTGTTGTCCTTCCTCCTGAGGACATTTGCCAGTGGTAACTTAGAAAGGTTTCAAGTACTCACATGTTTCAGGAGAACAAAAAAAGGAAAAAAAAAGGGTTTGTGGATGTATGAGAGGAGGAGGAAAGACARGAAAGGGAAAAGGCTTGTTCTGTTACTTGCTGAGATGTGATTAGATTTTTATTTGCATGAAAGCAGCATTTTGAAAAAGATCTACTCAGCCAATTAATATTACTGTTACTTGCATTCCAGTTCAAAAATAAGCRCAACACTCATGCAACACATACAGAAAGAGAGGTTTTTGTGTTGGCTCTGATGTCATCATGTGTTTTCAGTATACTTTTTCATGGGATTACTTGTGTTTTAGCTCTTGGAGCTTTCTCTACAAGCAATTGAAAGGCAAATGGTTAAAAAAATGTATAGAGTGGCTTTTAGGCCTGTAGAGGAGTTTAACATATCGCTCTTCAGTGGGAACAAAGAAAAAGATTCCAGACAGAAAGCTAGATTCCTAAAGATTGAATGTGATGCTCTGCAGAAGCGTTAAAAACTCCTGTAGATGTAATAGAGTGTAGACAGGACAAATGTAGAGCAAACAGCTCATGGGGCAGGAAGTCCCTTCAGGAAAACCATTGGCAGAGGAAGGAGTGGAATATTAAACTACACTTGTGATTTTGTTACAGAAACTGAAGTGCTTATACATGTTCTGCATAGTCTGGACATATTTTTAAATTTACCTGTGGCACTGGGAGGTTTTATTATAGTTATTTCAGGCAAATAGACTTTGCTCAGATTCCTTCACCTTTGTGTGAACCATTGGCTATGCTGTGTGTCTGGGGAAAAACCAGTTAAGACAGAGAAACCTGAATTGCAGCTTTCCATAATCAGTGAAGGAAAGAAAGGCACAGGAAGGTGCTTGTGTTACCAGCAGTTTCTTTCAAAGCTAAAAACACAGGTCTTGTCAGCAAAGCACTCATGAAACATCAAAGATTGCTCCCCTGGACAGGAGCGGCCAAGTCAAGCTTAAATGTTTCTGTCAACATACAACCCCAAAAAAAAAAAAATTTCTTAAGCATCTGTGTAATTCTTGTCCCTTACTGGGGCGTTTGAATACTTRTGAACTGAAACAACATCTTTTTCTTCCCTTAAATATACCCAAAAATTATATCCAAAACTTACTAGTTTATAGAGCTGAGATGCTTTTTATTCAGCCTGCACCTTGGTAATAGAAATGGTTGCCCTGACAAACAGGCTGTGGACTGACAACCAGAGTGCACTCTGTTGTTCTTAATTGTGAATTTACRAGTGTACTGCARTGACCAGAAATGCATGATATGTACRTCTTATTTCAATCYCTGWCTTGGAGGTAAATTAAGTAGGAAGAGATGTTGCCTGAGGGATCTGTCATTCACTTCCTTTCAGAATTATTCTGTGAAAAGTGGGATTTTCTTGGCTCAGAGAAAGGAGAAAARAACTCCTTCCTTAATGGCTAGGTCACACCTTTAGAGATGGGGGCGTATCTGGGCTCCAGCACCCTGCACAGCTGATGCTCTGGGAAATTTGCATTTCCAGTTTGACAGGATCTAGTCTAAACGCTGCAGGTTATTGTGGTGGTTTGGGGTTTTTGTCTTTTTTTACTTGTCTGGGTGTTGTGTGGACTGTGAGTTATGCAACACCCACACACAGGAAGAAGGTGGTGGTTATACTGAACAGTTTAAGTATTACTAACACTTTTTTAGTTTAAGCTAGCAGTCAAAAACCATCTAGACTAYCCTTCCTCGGGAAGGAAGAATTAATTGCCAAAAAACATCAGAGAGAAAGAAGATACTTCAGTAGGCATCAATGAAGTGTTTGTGCAGAGGGAYCACCCTTGGCTGAAARAGCAGCATTGTATGACCACRGTGYAGAGATCTTTGTGGGTTAATTTACTTCACTTTGGGATTCATAGGCTCAATGTGCCTTTAGACATTCAGCTGCAGAGGACATTCTCTTCAATTTCACAAGAAGATCATGTCCACAGATTTCTAAGTTTTGATTTCTTTTCTCCAAGATTATTACAGTCCTGCAATGTTGGGCCTGAAAACTGATCAGGAAGTCCTTGGAGAACTTGTGAAAATGAAAGTTCCAGCTGTGGCAGAGCTGATGGAAAGACATGGAGTCATGTGGACCCTAGTGGTGTCACGCTGGTTTATATGCTTGTTCATTGACATTCTGCCAGTGGAGGTAATCAGTAACATAAAGTTCTCTTACTACACTTATAATTATTTCATTTGTACTGCTTTGGTAATAATTGCTTACTGAAAATCAAGGTTAATCTGAATTCTCTCCTTTCCTGCAGACTGTGCTCCGAATATGGGATTGTTTATTCTATGAAGGGTCAAAGATCATCTTCCGCGTGGCCTTAACGTTGATTAAGCAAAACCAAGGTTTTATTTTGGAAGCCACGAATTTCCCTGACATTTGTGATAAATTTAAGCAGATCACCAAAGGAACATTTGTAACAGAGTGTCACACCTTCATGCAGGTAAATTCTCTGCAGCTTTTAGTCATTACAAATTAAAACCAAGACTGATTTAGAAATTTTTTTCACTGAGCAAAAGATGGATAGAGTCAGGAGAAACAGAGCTGTTAGGATTGACAAAAGGATGAAGAATGTTTTTTAAAATAAGAAACTCAAACCTTTCTAATAAGTATATAAATATATTAAATAGTTTATATTTTATTATTATTAAATATTATATTAAATAAGTATTATCTAATTCCATATATAGCAATCCAATCACATTATCTGTCATACAAGGAAGAAAATTCTTTTTGCCCTTTTCACTGGTTAAGGCAGGAAGTCTATTGAGAAAATACTTTCAGTGCATTTTTCTAGTGAACTRTGGATATTGATCCTGTGCTTTTTTTCAGATGAATTGTAATACAATATTGTAGAATAAGCACAAAGTGAATTTTAAGCTTGCACTGATAAATGACTGTAGTGCCACAATACACAATATTCTGTTTAGAACATGACAGCAGCAGCACGTTCTCATTTTCAGGCAAAAACCAAGGAGGGTGAGTGTTCAAGTGCTAAGATAATCTGCAATCTAACAGTTACTCTTGTAAATTACTAATATAGTGGGTGCCAAATCAGTATAAAAAACATTAGATAAAGGGCTTACCTTGGAAAATRGAAACATAAAAGGTGATAGCTGCAAAATGAGTAACAGGAGCACACCTGTCATAAATAATTTGGTCAAGTTCTCTATCATTGTCTGCTCRGTGTGCACAAAACCATGTCCTGGATGTTTACCCCCCAAAGAGTTTAATGCTTGTGGAAGATCTCTCTGCATAGGTCAGTCACAGTGGGATATGTCATTTATACGAACTTTCAGTTTTGCTCATATAGAAGGAAAATCAGCTCAACTTACTGACACTTTTAAGTCTTTTAATAAAAGGAGCAAGAGAAAAATCACAGGTACAGCTTTAATTTAGAAGGGAGCTGTTTGAGGCATTTTTCCATTCCATAAACAGTTTAGAATTTAATTAAATGTAAACTGCCTTAAGAACATCTGTTCAGGGGCTTATGTTAACACCTATCCTTGAAGGACTTCCCTCCCCACTCTTTGTGTTAAATTTTACACCACCTATTTTTTAAAAATCAATCACCTTTTTCTTGCAGTTATACCTGAGTAAAAGAATTTTAATTGTGTTAGTTAYTGTAGTAATGGGGCCTTGCAGGCAGTTAAAATAAACAATTTAGGTTAGGTTCTTCTGTAATTTTGAAACACATACTTCTGTCTTTGCTTGTTGGGTGGGGGTTTTTCAGCAGTGCARGTATTGGTACCAGTAAGGGTGATGACAGGTATCTTTATGCTTCCTCCTCCAGAAGAGAACCTTAGTTTTTATTTTGAAGGCTTCTTCACCAGAAAGCTGTTCCAAACTAGTTCAATTACAATCTCATCTCTAGAGCTGTCATTTAACAGCTCTAGAGAACTGAGGTGCCCACACACCTTAACTGTAGTTTAAAGTGCATAAACTTGTAGCTCATGTCAGTTTTGTTCACTCAGAAGTTTTAGGTGAAGTAGGGGAAACGAATGCATTGTTCTTGAACAGATGAAAGTAAAAGAAAAAAGTAATTGAAAATGYATGGTGGCATTCAGAATGCATCAAGGTCTTACATCCATATACATTACTCCCAAAAAAACTGTTTGGGGAGAAAAGCTAGTATCATGGGGGATTAAAACTGATTTTTGCASTAGGAAGACACTGGTTTATTTATGTGTTCCATAGTCTGAACCACCTTTGCTAGAACCACACAAGAAGTGCATTGGTGCTTTGTCACGTTACCCAGCACAACTTAATGTGTTCTAAATATGCCACCTTCCACCACCTGCCATCTAAAATAATCTCAACTGGACATAAATGCAAACCAGATTTTCTATTGCTGCTTTTATGTAACTTTGCTGCTCCAGGTTTACTGTGTGTTTACAGCACAGTAGATGAAGATGCTATCCTGTTACAGGATGGCCAAAGAGCATAAGCAATTTCACAGTATGGACATCGAAGCRGGGATTTCACACCTTAGAGAATTATGTAAGAATTTTAGCATGCTGTCCAAAGCCAGCATATTAACTAAGAATTTYATCTTTTTGCCCTCAGAAAATATTCACAGATCCTGGAAGCTTATCCATGGCAACAATCGACAGACTCCGAGAGACTTGCAGGGAGAAGGTGCTTTCTCAGGGATAACTTGCCAGATGTAACCAGGTGGTCAGATACTACAGCAATTGACACATTCCTCTATTTGCACTGACTAAAGCACACTTTAAGCTTTCCATGAATTAATTGACACTTGACCAACTTTTCCTGCCTTTTAAGTAAGTGTGTTAATACTTTGTACTGTATGTCAGATTTGATAACTGGAACTGGTGGTTCTGTTATTGTTTGTTGGTGGTGTGTTGTTTTTATTTTTTAAGGATTAAGGTGTTTTCAGAGTAGAATACGATCAATGTCAGGACCCTCCTTTTAAAGAAATAGTCCCAGGGAATTTTGTAATGTTAAAAGAAAACAGATGTATAAAATTATGGATTACTGTATTAACTGTGACACCGTTACCATTTGTACAAAATAAATTAATTTAATTTGTCAGAACTTGTTTCTTGGTGTAGAGAGTAAAATATGTGATCGGACTTGTGACTGCCAGTCATTGGCTGGAATATAAGCATCTTTATCCTCACTGCTCTCACTTAAGGAACTCAAATCTGGCAAAGTCCAGGGCAAGAGAACAATGRAAGTGATCTTCACTACAAGTTGCTCGATGCAGTGTGAGATTGCACTACAGCTGCTGTCCTCACACACCTGTGTCCCTAAAAATTTGAGCAGAAACACTTGTAATGACATCCATGAACAGACTTTTTTGGCAGGGGAAGACATGGAGTGCTTGGCACGGGGCCACTTCCAGCCCTGCTGGGGCCAGGAGTCCAGGAATTGCTTTCTTGCCCATACAGAGCCCTCTCGTGGCCAAATCCTCTCCTTCCAGCTGGGGAAAGGAGGGAAGACCAAGGGACAGGTCAGCAGTGGGGTTTGTGCTTCGTGTGCAACAACTCCTGTGGAAAGTCTCACCTTCTAACAGCACAATCAGGCTTTAYTAAAAACTCTCTTAATTCTTTGTGAAGGATGGCTTCCCCCTACCCTGAAAATTGAGACTYTTTTACTCCTCAGCAGGAAAAAAAAACCCCCACCTTTTACAGAGGAAGTAGATGAGTTTTCATCTAGACAACTAAAGACTGCTACTCAATGATTCTGCACTRTGCTAGCCTTCAAGGTACCAGACATACACCTTTTTTTCCTTAAACACTGAAGCATAAGGACAGTAGCAATATCATACTTCTAGTATGTCAGCAGGTATTAGGAAAGACTATCCTCCACTAGCAAAATCCAGTTTCCAGGTACCATCAAGGTCAYTGGGCATTGGTCCAAAGTACACCAGCCTTACTGCCATGCATTAGGTTCTCTTGGTCAGGAGTTCGGTGCAATGTTTTGGTGTGCCCCGGTTCCTGCCCTGTGGAGCTGGTGCTGTTAACAGCAAAGCCTTGCTGCAGGAGGGAGTCAGGGAAGCTTTAAGGAAAAGGTTAATTTCCAGCGTATAACAAGACTCACAGCCCTCAGCAGACCAGCGTTTCCTACTTCGTGGTAAAAGCCCAACTTCAAAATGAAAGATTAAATGTCACCTACACAGTCCTTGTAACTCAAACCTTAGCAGCACTTCCAGCAAGTGATGCTTAGCCAGGCAGACCAGTGTACTGACATGTCTCAGCAAGTGGCAGTTTAATGTAAGAGTTAACTTCTCCAGGTCTCAGGTTACCAACAGGTAGCCTTCCTTGTCTCCAGACACAAAGTCCAAAACAAAAGCCTGTTTCCAACACACATACACTTTATGGTTTGCCTTTGGGGCACAAAGAAGAAACTTAAGCAACTGTTTAACGTAACTCCACACAAAGGATTTTTTTGAAGCTTCCCAAACATAGCCAAACCATGACTTCAGCACTCAAAAAATGGTCAACAACTAGTTTTAAGAGTAATCAGCAATACTAAGAAATACAGAAAAAAAAGTGTCTTTATTAGCATTGTTACAGGCAATGCATACATAAGAACTGATCCTTAAAGTGTACAACCCCCCAGCCAAGTTTAAAGCAATAGAATCAGCAGATTGAGATCTATATTGTACACATGTGCAGTAACAGGATCTCTCTGAACCTTCCAACAGAATAGACTGAAATCACTTTACAAAAAAACGTAAATAAAAATAACACCCATTTTAAAAAAGTACCAGCTCCTAACGAGCTAGCATAGCATCAAAAATATCAAACAGGGGAGTTGTCCAATCATAAAGAGTTCCTGTAAGGTTTGAGTATTGCGTCGTTCACACCCTGCATGKGCCAGGCATTGAGTTTAAAGCTTAGTAAAAAATACACACCTAAGAGACAAGGTGAAGTTTAGATTTTAAATTTCAATTTGTCAGTTGTTACTAAATTTTTTTAAATGCATCATCAGTATACTTATCATCGCTCGATGGCAGCGGTGCAAAGAATGAAYCTTTTCCCTTTGTTAAGAGTTCTGAAATTGAGTCAGAGTTAGCAACATCCCTCTCTGGAATCTTGAGCTGACATGATCTTAAGCCAATTCAAAAAAAGCACCCTTAAAAACTTTCCGCATGTTTCTAAGTGGGTAAATATTAAAACTAGTTAGCAAAATTAAACACCAGAATTTTCAGAAGTTATTTTTGTGCATAGTTAAATGCTGCAAGATGATTTCACATTTAATAAAAGCAGACTTTAAAGAAGCAATTTGCAAGAAAAGATGTCACCTTACAATATCAATCAGTTCAGGGAAAATGTGTCGGGATTTTTCCCCCAGCCTCTTGCAATTGCTTTTCTTCTACACTGGATTTTAGTGCAAGTAATTAAATCGTTTGATATCCAGCGTGGCTCCTCTTTCTGCCAATCAGGTAAGCAATCAAGACAATTAGAACAAGACCAGCAAGGGCTGCACCAACTATTATAGGGATCAGCATGTTATTTTCATCCAGTTGACATTCTTCCACTAAGAGAGAGAAAAAGATCCATGTTAGATACTAGTGCACCAACAGATGGCTACATCCAGAACTTCAGCATTCTGCTCTCAGCACATAATAAAASTGGCTCAGCTAGCTTGCCAACAATTAAAAGGAAGCCAAGTCCACTGACTACAATAATTCAGGATCTAGTCTTTCCAGTACCAGCACAATAGTTTTATACTGATTGTTTTCTCCTCAAGAGCTGTTAGTTAAACACACATTCAGCCATCATAAATATCTATGTGACTCTTCCCACAACCATTTTACTTTCACCACAGTCACACAAAGGACAGGTTTGCCCCTTTCACACAACTGCTCACATTTTGGATGGAAAGCTAGCAGCCTTCCTTAATGCTTCTCTGGACCATCAGGAACAAGTCCAAGTTGTTTCAAACCTTTTTACAYACTTTTCACACTAGCCTCAACTCGGACATCTTCATCAGCCCCCACATCATCTGTGGTGGGGCATGCAGAGACTAAGCATAGCTCCCACAAGCTGACATTTGACAACAGAATGTTATATTTATATCAAAGTATACTTCACATATCTTCAGTTTGACAGGGGCTGCCAAATGCAAACCTCTTACCTGGCCCAAATTTGTCTCCATCAATCTTAAAAACCTGGATCTGAACATTAAATACATTGAGAAGGGCTTGGTCCGTGACCTGCAGATTCTCCTCAGAACTGCACTTGTAGGAGTTCCCTACTGAAGCTCTCAGCTCACTCATGCTGTTGTTTGACGCTTCAAATGTTGGATCTGTGTCAGAGAAAGTCTTATTATATAAACCTGAAGAGCGAGAGCTGTAAGCTCATAGAGCTGAAMTCTGATATATTCACCCCCAACATTTCTAATACATTATTTAATGCAGGCTACCGTTAATATTTGTAGGAGTAATCACAGAGAATAGATTTCTTAAAAGTYCTTACTTTTTGCTTCAGGAGGCAGAGTTGTGCTTACACTCACACCTTGCAGGAAGAATTTTTCAGCACTTGCGTTCTTTAAAGAAAACAAAAAACCAACAAACCAGTAGTTGTCATTTAAGCTGATGATGTACAACACAAGCTRTTAACATTCCGGTTCAATTCTGCATGCATTTTGAGAAAATTTTTCAAAGCATAGTCAACAATTGGGACTAGCATCCAGAGGAGGTGTTGGACTTCAGGAGAGAAAAACTACAGAAGGTATGCACCTTAAGGAAGATTATTTTAGGGGAGGACAAAGAGGCAGAGAAAGGGGGCCTTGTCACCCCCAAACTATTGGACTTCCACACTGTAGACATAGTCCCACCCATTCTTTAACCAGTCTACTTGCAGTGATCTCAGTACCCCACAAAGCTGTCATCATTTAATAGCAACAGCTCAGAGTGATCACAGTTGATCAATCCCATCAGCATTAAAAGGAGCATGAAGCTCTGACAAAGTGGATTCATTCCTCAGGGGTACACAGCTCCAATACAGCATTCTGGGGCAGAGCTATGGAAAACAGGGTTCTCAACCATCATAGGARAGAGACCAGAAGACAAGCACCCTTGACCTTGGGGCTGTACACAAAATATTAACGAGCATTTAAATCCAGCTCCAAGCTTAAAATTAGATGATGCCCACTTGTCACAGGCTGCTCCCAGTTTCAGCAAAAAGCCTTAAAGAGTAAGCAATACAATCTTCAAGGAAGTTCCCATTCCAAACACAATACTTCTGTGTGTATACATACATATGTGTGTGTGTGTATATACATAAACATATTCTTCTCTCACAACAGTGACCAAGCATAAACCCCACTAAATTCTAGTATTAAAACCAAAGAATTAGCTACTCCCCTTCCTGTAGTTGCATCTTTTTTCCTCTTGTACTTTCCCCAGTTAGTTTTCCCACGTGAAAAGTCCTGCAGACCTTCCATGCATGGTGCAGAGATTCTTACCAATGCGAACTGGAAGATAACCCTCGTTTTCTCAAAAGTCAAATTCAACAAAGCAGATGTATTGTCGCATCTCCCAGAAGCAGTTGTATCACGTGGTACGAAATTCAGCAAATCCAAACCCRTCTGTGAGAGAAGAAGATCAATTATGACATTTGAAGAAACCTAACACATCACCTTAGACTCAGTTGAGGTGTAGCTGGCTTGTTTCATGTGCCTACAGTGTTACATTTTCCCCTATATTACAGACACCCGGGCAGATATGTCATGTTACAGGCTCATGCAAGCTGCACTTGAGTTACCAGGCTGACAGACAACTAAGGGCACATCTCCCAAAGCTTTCTGCAGTTCTGGCTGCAGCCATGAACCCACTGCTTTCTCCACACAAACTGCTTAGGTCCTTGCAGCATAAGGAAAAACACCAAAAAMCACCACACTACACARAGGGCAAGATGCTATAAAATACTGCTTTGACATAATGCAGAAGCAATTAAGGGAACCACCTGTAAGCATCATCTTGCATGTCACTTCAGTTCAAAATGTTTTCATTTTGCCCATGGTTCATTATTTTATACTGTCTTACATCTGCAGAAAGCTGTGGGTTAAATGCCCTTGCCAAACAATTAAATAGAAAGCTTTCAGTAACTCTTAGCTAATCCTCATGCGATGTTTTCCTTTTGGAAAACCTACTTGCCACCTCCTCATTGGTCATTACACTGGAAATCAGCTGTTCCACCAGAAGCAGACCACCAGAATTAGGGTATTTCACACAATCAAGGTGGCTAAATTATACTTGCCATCATAACAAGCCACTGTACAGCCACACACCAGTTATCAGTGCTTATGACTTTACCTCTCAGTCATCATCAACATAATAAATAAATGCAATAGTTTCTTTTGCAATGCCATTGTTTCCTATTGGAGGTCTTCAACAACCCCTTTGGGACTCTGGGTTTGTCCATGAAGCTGGCAAGCTGAGTTCTGCACCAATAATGAAAGGAAAGAACCTGTGCCAGAGCTGGATCTTATGTAAACCATGGGGGGTGTTTTGCTATTGAAATCAGGTGTTAAGTAACTTTTAAGCATCAAACCCAAACCTCTTCAGTGCTGGCTGGACAGTAATTAAGTCTGTCCAGTTCTACAGTAGTAATTTTCTCTTCAAATAGTCATTCACTGTTTCTATGCAGGCACCTCAGACCAAATTTATGTCGTTTATTTAACATTTTAAATATCTTTCCACTGCAGCTTTGATAACAGGATTTCCCCTAGTCATATCTTGATTGTTTTTGCTATTTCTGTTAAATGACCATATACAATTCCTGGATTCAACAGACAAGTTTAATACTGCTTTTAGTGAACGAAAGAATCCTTAACAACCACTTTCAGAACAAGTGTTTGAAATGTCACAAGTCTACAGCAAACTAAGCAATTCAAATAGAGGATACTGGTGGATGAACACAAACAYCTGGGCTTTTTAAAGGAAAAGGTTAGCTTATAATTTGCCAAGTCTTCCCCAAAGAAGAAATCTGAAGGCTTTGAAGAAACAAAACTCAGAATGTACCTTTTCATCTTTTTTTGGATAGGTGACATTAAGCTGTAAGCCCATGTAGGCCAGCACACAGGTTCCACTTGGACCAGTCACATTGTATTTACCAACTGCAGGATTTGAGGGTGATGATGTTGGTGGTGGGCTGGTTGGAGTCTGACTAGTAGTCTGTTTAGGAGTTGTAGGCACTACAGTAGTTGTAGAGACCATATCTTCAGCACATTCAGTCTCTGCAGAGAAGGGAGAACAGTCATTATCAAACAAAATGAAGCTGTGGGATGATCTACCTTTTTAATCCTCAAGGGAAAGGAAGACACTATTTCAAGTAGCTTTTTTTCCTAACAAAAGACAATAAAAGAAACACAGAAACACAATGGTAAAGCATTACCAAACTTGTTTTAAAGTTTGAGACACTTATTAAGCTTGGCATGTGAAAACACCTCTGCTGTTAATTTACAGAAGTTCATGGTGACCACATCCATTTTCATTCAGAGTCATTTTGCTTTTTGCCATTGGGTCAGGATAAACCTGACAGAACCAGCATTCCTGTCTGTTCACAGCCAGGCTGGGATCTCTATCACTCACTCTGAGCACTCGTGTGGGAAAAGCAGAGGAACAGTTCTCCTGCCCAGCGTTCAAAGTGGTGTTCTAAATGTGTTCTCCTTCCCCTCACCCAGTTACACCACTARTTTGCGGGCACCTTGTGTCATTATTTTGGCAACACCCACAGTAGCCTTAAAATATTGCTGTGGCTCTTCTGTCCTTAACAAGGTGATTCTAAGACACTGCCYCTGATGGCAAGTTTTCTGCTGTACCCTCTCACATCCATCCTCCCTTCAGTTCCACACATTGTGCTACCCCTCCACGGGGTTAACAAAGCTGAGTGAAGGTGTTCAAGTTCACCTTCTCTTCATCCAGTRCAGCAGCAACTTCCAAAGGAATGGTGACTCTGATTTATTTACCAGAGTACTTGGAAACATGTGGCAGCAAGATCTTAACTTGATCTGGGAGCCAAGARGTTTCCTGCATTGAACATCGAAGCCAAAACCAAAGGTCATAACAAAGACATTACTAAAGCAGAGGTTTCCATGTTCCAAGCCAAGGTTATTGCCACATGCCAGGGGTAACAACTTGCAACTTTTTAAGGACAACAGCAACTGCAGCAACAGCCAACTCTGACTCAAGGGCCTACTTCTAAAATTTAATGCATATGTATCTGGCAAATGCATGACACCTAATAAATGGCCTTAAACAGACGCTTAACTTTTGATTATGGCTCAGAAAGAGGAACTCTAATCACACCTTCTGAAGTTGCACACACTCCAGCATAGCATACTTTCCTATTTCTACTCCATTGCTGGAATTCAAAGAGCAGAATAAAGGTGGATAAAGGAGGAGTGATCCTGTATTTTGTAGACTGATACTGGTCTGATCCCAAAATGTAATMATTTCGTAACAAAATGGAAAATGCTTTTTTCTTAAAAAGCAGGTTTCTGAGTACTTCAAGGGAGAATTACCCTTTTGCTGTAAGACCTCAACACCTAGAGGCTCTTATTTAAGTTGGCAGAGATGGAAAAAAATCAAAGATCAAGTGGAAGTTTAGCCTAGGTGGAGTTTTGATAGATTATTTTTACTGAACTGATTTAGAGCAGTTTCTAGTGGCTCTTCAGCAAAGATGAGAAGATGGACAAATTCTTACATCTTTTCTCACAGTTACAGGAAAGCAGCTGGCAAAACTGCAGCTGRCAATACTACCAAAATGAAAGAAAATGAAAGCCTCCCTTTCAGAGCTGCAGATAACCACTACCATCACCTCAGTCACTAACTTCTAGTACACTGACAGAAGTCACCATTTCTAGTYACGCAGATGCACTGAATACTGGCTCTTCTTCCCTTCAGTGAGCCTTGTACAGAGCACCAGCAGAAATATCCTTTCACTAAAGATTTGAAGAGAAAAAAATTAAGGGACAATTCCAGATTTAAAGTTTATCTATAACTAGCTGCCTAAGGGACAGGGGAAGGCTGCAGCCTACAAGAATGGAAAGAAAGAACGAACATATCTGGAGAGCACAGTATGATTTTCAGGTCAAGAAGATTTAAAAAAAGGATTATAAAAAAAGAATAAAAAACAAGAAAGAGCTAACTTACAGTGCACTAGGAACAGAAAAGTCAGATCCAACACTGTAATGAAAACTTAGGGGACATGATAATTTGAAGAAAAAACTGTGCAAAGCACTAAGAATAACAGGAATGTGGAAACAACAAACCCACAAAGTAACATTCCCCCTCAGCGCCTTAACTCAGAGCAGAGTCCAATCACAATCACAGGACTTGACATCTTTTTTTTTAAGAATCAGTAGTTTCATCAAGACATACCACAGGATGGAAAAAAGCGATTTAGAGAATATGACTGTGAAAAGGATTTTTGTTGATCTAAAAAAGAGAAGGGAGCATAGGAATAGAAAATAAGGCAAATGCTGGCAAATTCGTGTTCCACAAGAAACAGCCTCCAGAAATAATGCAATACTGAATTATTTTAACCAGAGGACTATGCTAGAACAGATCTTAAGGTCTTAAAAAGAAAAGTATTACATAGTAGGGAGATTTTATTCATTTTTGTAGAAGTTAAAAATTAGTTTTTGCCAGTATTATGTCTTATGTTTGAGCCTGCTGATAAATGATCACTTATCATATCTACCTGGTGTGACAACTGGATCAAAGTTTGATAATTAAAAAAAAGAGATAGTTCCTGCAGATAGGTTACTGCAGTAATAGAAATCAGGGTTTGGTTTAGCTTTTTCTGAGCACAAATGTAGGTCCATATCTTTACTGCAAACTAGTTCACTGCACGGAAAAATTTCATCAAGGGAATGACACACACAAATCTAAGCCAGTCACCTGAAGAAGCCATAAAAGAAGTCAACGCCACTATTATCATGCATCAGTCAAGGTATTTTTCACAGAAATGGGACAAGGTAGAGATACTCCAGTAGAAGGCGCTTGTTCACTGCATCCATTCCATGCAGCATTGGCKACCCTAGTTTTTAAGATTTGTTTCAACTTAGCAGGTGCATAAATGGGATTAACAGCTAAAGAAAAGTTCTACATTTCCTAGGGAAGATGAAGACTCTAAAAGTAAGGCAAAGACTTATCAGTCCTTAAGACAGCATGGATGGTCAGCTTATATGGCTCTTTCATGTTTGAGGAGTGCTGCCACAAAAGCAAAGGACATGAATACACCATGAAATAGCTGGCCTTTAATAATTCAAAGTAACAGTCCAACCTTCTTTTCAATACAGGCAATCAGGATTAAAAAAAAAAAAAAAAAAAAGCACTTTGTGATTGTGCCTGTAAGAGAAAAACCTGTTACAGCTGACATAAAATCTCCTGTAGGATGATGTATGTGTCTGCCCCCTACAGATTAATTCTCTACTATCTGGCATTATTTCACTAATTTTCCCCAGAGCACACAGTAACTAGTTCAAATTACTCTGGTAGAGGTCATAATGCTTGGAAGTTATCAGATACTTTTAAACTAGGATTTTGGCCATGTGCCCAATCGACCTATTGCAGCATGTGTTTAACACCCATACTCATGAACAGCCTAGTTCAATACCCATGGGAACCCAGGGCATGATGTCCTAGTCACAGATTCTGACACCCTCCAGAGAAAACCTGAGGGAAATCCATTCATATTAAAAGATGCTGTTATATCAGAACTTCAGATCCAGTTTGTACMCACCTTAAATACAATTAATCAGGACTTAAAAAGAAATCACCTGTTATTGGAAATACTAGCTTACCAAGTACATTTTCTACTGCAAGATACCTACTGTTCACRCTGAAAGTGCCATTTGTGAGATAGGCTTCCAAAGTGACATTGCTAAAAGTAACATTCACACTCTTCATACTGATGTGCTTGGAGTTGATGCATCTGTATTTTGTGCCCGTACGTGCCTGAATAATACTTTTATGTGATGCAGTCTTCACTCCTCCTGTGAAAAGATACATTGCATTAGTATGTACCAGTATTTAAAGAAAGGACTGAGTATTAAATCTGGAAGGGTTATGCAATAACAACACAAAGTTTTCATTCTACCTGTAGTTGAATTTGGGAATAAAGTTGCATCTGACAGATTGTAGAGGAAAACTARCTCTTCAACTTGGTACTTGTCTGCAGATTCTGAGAAACTCAGGTTTAATGAATGTCCTGCTCCAAAATCCAGTAACAGAACTGGATGAGATGTGTTCTCTTTACCACATGAGCTCCKTGGGTCTACTGAAGCATTTTGCGGAAGAAAAAAGTGTACAAACTGTGGGGTAGAAAATAAAACACATGTAAGCTTTTCCTAACTGCTTTTTAAAATATCTTAGGAAAMTGTTACAAACATACAGCAGACATTAATAAGTACTACAAGATGTTTACTTATATACCATATATAGCAAGTAGCATGTTACTGGCATTTGAGTTTAAGAATCTTCCTCTCTGAAATCTTGCTCTCTGAAAAAAGCCAGTACATACTCACAGCACCTCTGAAGCGTTTTTTCCTCCTAAACTGATCAAACCTCCTATCTTACTAAAACCTCCTAAGCAATATGAATTTGCAGGTACATCCGTACTACAAGAATCAAAYCTGGCAAACTCTGGACATGTGGAAAATGGGAGAATTAAAGATTTGCTTCTTGTAGTACAACAGAGCAAGAACAAAAGCAAATGATACATCCCATGTAGCTTGGGTGTAATACTTTATTACATGTTGTCAAGAAATGTGGTATCTGAAGACCAATACAACATTTACTGGGAAGTTTTGAGCTTACTGTTYACAAGAAAAACAGACAAAAGCATGTTATGAAAGAAATCAGTTCTGATTGCAAACACATATACCAATATCAGCAGGATTTCAGGTCATCACCACCATTGAAAATGTGGATTATATAACATGAGGTCAGCTCAAATCACACATAGCAAGTGCACCACTGGCAAAGCAGTAGGATTTTTTRAACCTTGTATTACAGTGATGGCTAGGGGAAAAAAATCAACTTTAATAACACTAAGTTGTTACAACTGCGGGACTATAGATAATAAGTCTTATAGATAAGACTGTAAATAATCCACAATTCCTATTCAGTAGTGAAGATACAAAAAAACCCAAAATCTMTTTCTTAAGGCAAATTCTTAATTTTCCATTAACAAGTTTTTGCCGTTAATACAGAACAACTGGTAAGCACTGCACTAGTTTGCAGATACACCGAAATCTAGAAATTTGCTATGTGAGAAGGTCACAGATTTCAGGAGTTTAAAAAGTTTAAAAGCTACGTGCCAACAGCCATTTCAGTTTAGATTTAGTCCATGTCAGTGTTAYGAAATTACCAAAAGAAAATTTGTAGTATTTCTGTTTTTATAGTTCAAATAAAAGTCACTTTAGTTATCAATAGGACTGGTGTCAAATTTCAATCACAAAAGTAATTACACACAGTTTTTTTGTGATTGTTTCAAGCAGCCTTAACCTTACTGTTTAATTACAAGAAGCATCCATAATAAAGAAAAGCTGATGCAACATGAMCGGAGAGTAAAAACCTTTGCTGAAACAGTTTTTCATATATAAATACTTGCTGAAAGTGTAAATACTGCATATGTACAGAGATACCACACATTTTATAAATACCAGTGACAAGCAGTAAGATACTCATGGCCCTTACCTCTTTTTGCTCACTYTTTCTGTATTCCACTGAAAAGGCTACTGTCAAATCAGCAATTATGCAGACTTTACCACTTGAATCTTTCACTTCAAATGAAGAGGAAGCCTGTAAAAAGCCTGATAAACATAAAAAGTGATTAACTTGGTGTCACATAAATTTGTATTTTTGATCTCAAAGAGACAAATATGCACAACTATACATTTTGGGAATACAACCTAAACATCACTTGAGTTTAGAAACTTGGGCATTAACAGTCTCTAGAGAACCTTCAACATCACTAACAGAAGAAAAATGTAACACCTCACTTATAAAAATGCAAAGCCACCCAAACCAAAACTGTYGACCTAACTTGGTCCTAAGAGGGTAAGAAAAACATGCAACCAACACCAATCATCTTGTTCAAGGTAGGTTCAGTGTTCACCCTACGCTGCAACTATTTTACGATCTTCAACAGACCTGACTTAACATATTTGATCCTGCCTGCATACAACACTCTGCCTCTGCCCCCACAGCACACCATGCAGCCTTCATTCCCGCTGTACCAGGACACTCAGCTGTACATGCACTGAATGCAGCATTTAGAAAGCTTGGATTGACTACAGATGTTTTGAAGGCCCTGCCAAAAATAGCATGATARRGCATGCTACCCTKGCCAGGAGAACTTCTCTTTACCATCATCACGCTCCCTACACTTKAGAGGAAGAGAMGGAGGAGGCCAAGACCTTGACATAAACTGAGGTCATGTTTTCCTGACTGGTTTAACCTGAACTCAGACCGAGCTGCTTAGAAAAGCAGCACAAATCTTCTCCCCCACCTTGTTCCACTACAGCCTCAATGCTCAGAGCATGCTGAGTACAACTGACCAAAGCACTGACTTAACAAGGTAAGAACACATAGCAAGAGGAGCACAGAATCATCCTTTCTGATGGCAGWGTGGACTTGGACCAGTGTCCACTGCCAACAAAGCTTCACACAGGGGACACACTGTGGCAGGCTGGAAACAGCTGGAAAACTGCTTATCTCCTATCTTGTTTATGGCAAGGGATACCTGACAATGCTCCTGCATCTGAAATCATACCAAGATGTTTCCAGTTCTTTCTTTTAGAGCCTTTTATTTTTCAGTTTCTCAGTTTGTCACCACGACCACCCCCCAAGCAAACCTCACTGCAAAAGGTCTGTATCATTTTCATGCTAGCACTTTATCAGTTTGCATTTGCAACAATTTCAGTTTTGCAGAAGACACAATTAAAAAAAAACAGCTGCAAGATATAAACCATTATCACAAGCAAATAAGCTTTAACAAGTTAAATATGCTAATTGATTCAACTGTTGATAATAGCAAAAAGATGCAGATGAGATTTATCCATCAGCTAGCTTCCTACTCTGAGAAGTTTTCAAAAAACAAATCTTCATTTTGAAACTTTTCACTGCAGAACTACGGTGTGCACAATTGTATTAAGACAATTATTAGGCAAAATTGGACTTTTGTCAGCTGGACTWCAGTAGAAGGCACATCAGTTGCAGRAACACATTGGAAACTATTTCTCTGGCACCCAGCAAGCATTTTCCCTTGTTGCCTTCCCCTTAGCAACATCACACCCTCCCCCAGCACCAAAGAGGGCAAAGCTTAAACTGGAATTCATTCAACTTTACACAGTTTTTGAAGAGCCTAGATTTGAAATCAGAGACAGACAGAAGAAAGAAAACGCTTAAGAACAGCTAGCGTAGAAAACTTACTTCAAACCAAAACTATACATCCAGCATAAAATGTTCATTAAGGACCACATATTCACAAAGAAATTATATTTATTGTAATTCAGAGCAGTATCAAAAACATGTTCTTCCACGTGGAAGTTTCAATTTGCAAAGTTTCCTTTGATTTGCATTTACATCTGGAACTTGTTTACATTTTAAGCAAGCACTGTTTTTTCTCAAAAGCAAGCTGCTTACATTTTCCTGAAGATTTCTATTAGAACACAGGAAAATGTAGAGGTAGGGAATAAGAATCCATTGCTCCTAACATTATGAYTGAAAAATGCACTAGAATGAAAAACTTAAGTGTGCATGCAGATTCCCTTGTCTGACAGCTATTAAAAATCTTGGCAATTTTAGAGCTAAAAATCAAGTAACAGACAGTAAAATAATGAAAGAAAAATATTTTTAGAAGAAATGCAGGGAAAAGGAATTGAAAAACAATTAAGAAAAATGGTGCTGACCTAAATGAAAACATGCAGACCTGTCCATTATAAATGATTCAGAGAACAAAAGACAATGCAGGCGTACCAGAAAGCACCAAATAGAAGACAAATTCTGGTAATGAAGAGATGATAAATCACCCTCTGCAAGTTTAATAAAACATAAGGGGCACAAATAAACACAGTAACACCTGCATAACTACTAGATTTTTGYAAGGTTAAATTCACATCATTATGTGAATCCTGATTTCATTAGGATTGGAACAAATGCTATAAAGCCCCAGTTCTTCCTAAAAAATGTCCAGCAGCTGCTGGATTTGCAGTGTCAGTGATGAGACAGACGCATCCAGCACGAGACACTGAGCTGTCCTCGACAGAGTGGTGAGAGCTGTTTCACTGCAAATAAGGCAACACTCACAAGGGTGGTGATCAGAGAGCACYATGCTGCAGCATCATCTGCTCTCAAGGTCTTGGAGGAATGCAGATGAAACCAAGTGAAACAGAAGGGACATAGGAGCAAATTAAAATTAGAAAAAAACCCCACTGAAGAACAAATCAAGACACTGAAGGAAAGAAGGTCTTGCCTACTCTCTGCTCCAGCCAGTTTAAGGCAGAGGAACAGCTCGCTGTGTCTTGCAGGAAAGCAGCTGTTGAATTTTGTCAAGGCAGTTCCAGTGCTGAGTAGTGATTAACGCATGAATCATCACCAGCCCACAAACACTACAAGTCTACAGTCAAAATGTCAAGAATACAGAAAAGCAAACTGATGTTCAATCAATCTATCCTGGRAATATTTCGAATGAAGCTGCATAATGTATTGCTTAGTTCTATCAGGGCATATCTACAAGCTGAGACTATTGTTTCTACATCTCACAACAACATCATTCTTTGCWGTTTAACACAAAAATTGATACAACCCCCAGATTCTTAATTTACGCTTTAAATGTTCCTTCTAGTAAACGGCAGAGCCCTCTGTGACAGCTACTTGTGACACAGCAAGTGTAGTACTTCAAATATAAATGAAGCGGTCATCAACTTTTCAATAGCAAAAAGTAAGTTTTGTTAGGTTCATTATTCACTTGGCTGGAAACACTACATTATGGATATCTAGTAAAGCAATCATCAAAAATGTACTAATAAAAAACTTTTCACTTAGTTCAGATGATTCCTTTGTATTCCAGTGAGTTCCAAAAAAAGGCTGCTTATATATTGATTCTAGCTGCATATTTTCAATTGAAAATCATAAGACAATCTCTCCATTTACACCTCATTTCTGCAATTACAGTCTTATGCATTCTTATTGAAGGTAAAAACTGTTAAAATAACAACTAGACATGTTGGTTGAATTAAATCCAGTATCCTCCTTTATCTACCATATCTACCTCAAAAAACCCAAAGTATATTAACAGTCTGAGATAAAATAAGCAGCTAAAACAAAACAAATACTTCCTTGATTGTATAACAATTTATCTTAAAGAAATCTACCTCATRAAGTTGTTTGTTTTAAGATGAAAACTACAAAGCTAACAAAACAATCTAGTACATGTTTTYAGGTTTCAACCTTCTTATAACTGAAATCCTGTTAGGCAAACACAGCTACCCTTGATTTACTCTCCCATATAATGGAAACCTGCCAAGGGAGAGAGATGAATCGTTGTTGTGCTCTAGAAAACCAAGYATATTTAATGGCAATTGTGTACACCATCTGCTTGCAGAGAGGACTTCAGTTACTATAGTTAATGATTTACTTTACCTCCAATTTTTATTAGAAGCATGGAACATTTAACAATAAGGAAACACAAAAGCTACTTCTGTATAATCTSGGGTTTATTACTATAGAAATATTTTCTCCGTAAGTAAAAATTTCTTCAGCATTTTTCTTCCTCCCTCTTGAAATAAAGGGTGGCAAGCTATCCAAATCCACCTGGGCACATATCCCATATCATCAGTACTTTAAGCCATACAGACATCCAGTGGATGGGATCGTCTGCAGTTACATCAACTGCCTACAGTGCTCAGGAGAAAAAACCATGGCTGCAGCATAGCCCAGCTGATGATTCCAGGGATGTGCTGTGACAGGGTTCAGAGTATCCCTGTCACAGCCTGGTCATAGTCACAGACTCTCCTCAGCCACAGCCCGCCCTGGAATTACCAAGCAGCAACACTCCAGGGGTAAGGGCTCCAGCCCTACATAATCACTCAGTATCTAGGCTGCAGTACCGATGTGTTGTCCTGCACCTTTGCCCAGGTGTTCTGATGGCAAACATGCAAATACTACTATCTTTGGGGCATTAATCCAAGGAGATAAGACACTCTTCTTACTTAAAGATTTATTTTCTATTATGCATGTGAACCAAAGTGCCCAGTAATTTACTCACTCTGATGGTTCAGAATGATCCTGTCATCTCAGTGCTATTTTGTGAATAGTGGTAACGTTAGTCACCACTTCAGACTTCTAAATCTATGCCAGAGAAGAGAAGAGAATGGAAAAATCCCCGAGGAGTAATGCTCCCCTCTAATGATCTGTCTTCTAATGTGAGCACCATTCCCAGAGGGACATCAGGTCCAAGTCCTTTATCAGAAGACCAAGTGAAGATCACTTCCTTAGGATTCAGAACCTGTACTACTTTGGGATAATACAGAAAGAAAACAACAAGAACAACTACAAGTAGGAAAATCCCTTGACAGRCCTGACTTATGAAACACTTGCAAGAGGCAAGATGGTCTCCATAAAATTATGAGTTATACTTAGCCTTCACCAACGGACACACAAGACTGAATGCTATCTGGAAAGCTGGCAGGAAAAGACAAGGTTGGATTCACTTGAAAACACACAGAGTGGTGGGGGAAGGAAGAACAGAGCTTAATTCAAGGATGTGTGAGAATACTTTAGTGGAGAAGAGAACCAGCTGCACTGTGCAGGTGCATCACCTGATTATATCAGGTTCCTGATCCAACCCARAATATACATCCTTGCCAACCAAGAGACAAATTCATGCAATCTCAGATCATGGTTTTGATATTGCTGACTTCCACTAAGACAGTAAACATTTTGTTTCACAGTTCAAGTTTGCAGATGAATAACTTCTATCTTTATAAACGAATTTAGAGAAGTACAAAAGCCTTATAAAGGAAAGGCTATCTAGCAGCCATACACTTGCCATTTGACCAGAGAATTGCACAATTGCATCAAGTTTAGTCACATGAAACTTCTTTATGGCTTCCTGTCTAGAGGAAGGAAGTCTTGGGATAGCTCTACAGCAAATGATTACAAGAGTGCACTGCGAGATCTGAACTACCCTGGCCAGATCCTTTTCAGCATTCACACAAGTCCATTCTGCATTTGCTCTCGTTAGTGTTGCGGTATCACACCACACAACTAACACACATTCTTCAAGGCAGCTGTCAGCCCCAAAGAGTGTTTTGAAGGAAGGAACRCTGTGTGACAATTTAAAGAGAAAGCTTCCCCACAGGAGAGGATACTGGAAATAAGATAATAAATTAACTGCCTGAGTAAAACCACTCTCCTAGTCCTATAAAGAAGTAGATCTTAACTCTGTCAAGAAAAGTAAAGACGTACAGGTGTTCCACGTCTATCTGAGTGAATTCTTGTTAAGCAAACAGATGCTATCAGAAGTTTAATACAAAAAAACTAAATGTATTAACTGTGAACTAYAATGCTCAAGGCTGAACACTGGAGAGGAAACAGCTAGACAAGTACCCACGATGCGGAGCCGCAGCACATTTAAAACTCTGTACTCCAATGCCAGCGCGACTCCTAAGACTCTCACACTTGGAATTAACAGTGGAAAAAACAGTATTGATAGTGGTGCTATCAAGGGATAGAGAAGGTTAAGAAACTGATACACTGTGACTGAAAGGGACACCAGTCCATCTCAAAGTCAGATGCCCAAAAACCATRGAATCCTGATTTACCAAAACACAAGGTACATTTAAAACTATGTAATATAGAATCAAGATAATACAAGGGTGTGTTCAAATAGCTGTTGTAATTCCCACCACTYACATGCCCAAAAGTGTCTTCTGCCAAGCATAAAAGAACACATACCAAGAAATCCATTTCAGCACCAAGCTTTCTCAAGGAGTTTCCAAATAATAAYGGCTGACTTGAGAGCAAAGACAAACTGCTGCTGTTAAGTTGCAAAAAGTAAAGGCACGGTGTGCCTTTTGCTAGAAGTAAGCTTTTATCTTTGCGACCTACAAAGGCTTATCAGAGATTACGGCAGTTAATGTTGCTATAGAGTATCAATCTTTTTTTTGAGTAGGGCTCCTCAGACTTAGAGGCAATTCTTCACTTTGTCATTTGCTACTGATTAGAAGGCATCCTAATCGCTACAGAACAATCTAGATGCAGGTTACACCATAAATAACACTCTTCGGTCAGCCTGAACAGAAACCTTGGAAATGTTATCTCAAAAGGGGCATGTCAGAGAACCTGCAGATTTTCAGCAACTAAGAAGTTACTTCACAAGTTAGAAAAGCTGCTGAAGTCAAAGCCAAGTAACCTATCATATGATGACTGGCACACTAATTCAGATCCTTAGAGACTGTGTCAACACTTAAACCAGCTATCAAGCAAACACTATGTCAAGGGCAGCATTTGGTAAAACAGTGTTTAGAAAGTTGCTCAACATTAAAGCAGTTAGATTTTGTGAAAACCAAGCTATACTGGTCTAAGCTCCAAACAGTTGATAACGCCAAACCTTTGAAAAACAATTCAGCACCAAATTGCTGTCTGGAATTCATTATCAAGTTTCTATCAACTATCTCTGCATTGGTAGCAAGGTTTGAAATTCCTCTTTGGACTAGTGTTGTGCAATAGAAACATGTGGATTATGTGTCATTAGCTCTGCAATGGCATCATACTACCTTAAAAWTCAATTTTTCTTTCCCCAAATCTCAAACACTTCATTACTTACTCACTAACCAAATCCATGTCTGACTCTAATCTTAAATTTTCCAAAAAGTGYTCTCTGATGTGTCTGTGTTTCAGCAAGGAAAAAAAATTACGGGTGCWCTAGATCTCAGACAGCACAAGCAGCTCTGCTGGGTTTGGCGCACAACCCAACTGACTCATCGTGCTCCACAACAGACAAGCACCATCTTACTCAGTATGTCAAAAACCAGCAGTTAAGTTTAGGGGAAGTACTTCCATTTCCCACAGCCCCCTTTCCTGCATTTACCACTATACTATCTAAATGTTTTCTTAATTCCATATGTATGYTTGATATGAGTGAGGAARCTCATMACAAAATGCTCAATACTGACCYATGAAAGTTTAGTGCTTGCTGCTCAATGTGAATAGAAAACTGTGTGAGGTGTGGTAAGGTATKCAGCTGGAAAATTCTGTTGTCCCAAAGTCAAGGCACCACCAAACAAGTYTTCACATCAGCCCCACCCACGCTAATCTTTCAGCCTCCTAKGATCATTACCTTCTCCTAATCAGTGTTCACTCAGATGACTTAAAGGCTACAAATGAGCTAAGTAGCTGAAGACTTCAGCTCATATRTTACCATTTATCCCTTATTCTTCTCCCCTCACCTACAACCCAAGCCCCACACTTTGGCAAGAATGGGGTCTCTATTTGCACCACAAAATCTCTCAAGACTGTAGTATAAAGTTATGCAGAAACACCCAGCTACTCAACTACCAGACAGTGGGACAAAGCCCCAACTAGCACTAAAGAGTTACTCCGTGGTAAAATAAACTATTCTGTTGCCTCAGCTGCAAAAACCTAACACATTTTACTTGCCAGAAAGTGACAAAGATAATGCAMAGAATGATGTTTGTAGCTGCTAATTAAGCAGAGGAAGACTACTGTAGTGGCAGAAAATATTAACTGYGGTACCACATAAAAACCACAAAAACCCATTTGAAAGCAATTCTTAATTTAAGCCGTAAAGATATAAAACAAACTATACAATAATTCCCACCATAATGCCAGTTCAACGACACTTCAGCTGCCAGCCCTAAAAAAGCAAGTCAAGGAGCAGTGTCAGACACTGTGCTTGCTACACTGGCTCACGAGGGCTGGATATCTGAACTGCTCAGTGCCCTTTGGAAGTGGCGTCTTTTGGGCTCTGTGAAACTGAAGCACGGTCAATGATGATAACGATATTTACTACCAAAGAGACGTTAGAAGAGTTGCAAAGACTGCCMTATCTCAGAAATGATGGCAGATTAGCATTCTCAACTGCTACTTTATTTGGGAAATATTTTGGCCAGCTGCTGAACAAGTTTTGTCTGCTGTCAAACCCACATCTCAGAAACCTGATACTGTCGTGTGATGTGGCTTTCAAGACAAGAAACCAAAAGCAAGGTGGTTTTCAGTAAACAAGCAAGACACACTTCCTAGTAAAACAGCCTTGCTGTCCTAACAAACCTTCTCACTAATGCACCGAAATCTCTGTATTCCAGACACGTTTCATATTTTACTCAAGATACAGGAGGAAGAAAGCCATTAAGCAAGGGTGCATTACATGCCCTATAGAAAARCGCTGCTCCCTAGCAATGACATCAGTAGCTCCCGCGTCTCCACGCCTCGTATTCCAGGTTCCCAGGTTTCCAGGTTCTTCCCGGAGCGCTGTCTCTACATGCAACGCAGTGCTCAGAGCAGCATTCCCGGGCACTACGCAGTTCAGCCCACCGAACTCGGCAGCCGCCGCCGCCCGGCCGTCACTGCCCTCGTACCTCGGGCGGCCCTCGGAGSCTCCCGGGCGCCACAGGGGCCCAGCGCGGGGGAGGGATGGCTCCCCCAAAAGCCCCAGGAATCCGTGGGTCAGCCGGCACCCCGGAACGCCGACAGCAGGCGGCAGCGAGCGGGCGGGCGGGCGGGTCTCCAGTAACAGGTGCCGCGTCCAGCGCCGCCGGCCCCGGGGCCGCCTCAGGCCGCGGCGACCACCCCCACCGCCACCCCGGCGAGCGCACAGGCCGCCCGCGTCCCAGCCCTTACCGAGTAGGACGGCCGCCGCCAGCAGCCCCCGCGCCATGTCGGGGTGCAGGGACGGGGCTCGGCGGGGCACGGGCCGAGGGCGGGCACGGGCAGGGGGCGGCGGCGGCTCCGCGCTCGGGGCGCTCTGGCGACGGCCCCGGCCGGTCATGTGACCGCTGACGTCACAGGGCCCGCCCGCCCTCACGTGAGCCCCGGGCTGTGGAGCGAGGGGCGGATCTCGCGAGAGCGGGGGCGGGGCYGCGCTTCCAGCGGGGAATGTGTGGGGTCACTCCTCGGGAAACGGGGCGGGATTGCTGTGGTGAGTCAGCAACCCACCCGAGTTCTTTATTGCCTCCAGAAAGTACTTCATGACACTCAGTCTAAAGGCAGMTAAGGTGAGTACAGTCGCTTCGCATAGAATTCAGTCCCAGATGTATAAAAACATCGAAAGCTGATGGTCTTATCTCTGAAGTGTTCAATCTGTATATACTTAGGCATACATATGAGTCACACGTGTTCCAAGACAAAACCGGGACTGCCGGTTTATATGGATAAAAAACTACAATTTCACATAGTTTCAGATATCTCACGTTTTTWAAGGAATCCCTTTTTTTAGAAAACCAGAAGAAGGTGAATTTAGTTCGTGAACGTTCTCAGATGTAATGGACGTGGGAAGCGCASGTCATTTGATCACTTTGTAATCCGATGCTCGGTTAGGAATATGTTTACTTCATCTGAACCCTCAGAAGTATGCACCTTGCTCCTGAAATCCTGTTTCTAGTACAATTGGAAGGTGTGCCAACAGCAGTGTGCCTCTGCTTTCTCACAGTGACTTCCACCTGGTCCCTCTCCTCACCAGAGGCTGCTCCACATTAATCATCTCTGAGGCAGAATCGTTTCTGCTCCCATGCTGCCTTCTTACGTTTTTACTTTGAACCCATTTGAAATGCAATTTAGCTACTCCCAGCTGCTAAAGTAAACTTCAGCTACTGTGAACTTGACCTTTCCTTGCTGTTTGTTTCATTTTTTTTCACACTTTCCGCAAAACATATCTCATAAGTTTAGTTGCTCCTTAGGGTGGSCTGGGGATCTACCTTTCATTTTCARTGCTATTGCTATAAACAACCATTTGTTTTTYAATGCTCCATTTTTATCTGTGCATTTTTTAGAGACAGTAATGTATTATTTATTCTTTTTAGWTTGGTTGGTTTTCCCTGCAACACTTGTAGCAATCTTTATTCTTGCCCTGCATTGCCAAAAGCAGAAGTTAGTCAGCTTGAAGAAGGACACATACAAGCAGCTCTGGTCAAGTGTTGAGTGAGTCATCTGCAGAGGAGTCGAGGGTAATGGAGGTGGGACATGTTCTCATTTTGGATCACTGTTTTCGGAACCTGCATTGGGAGTGGAAGAAGGTCTGTGAAACACGAAGTCTGCCACAAGTCTAAATGGAGAGGGAGGCCCAAAGTCAGGCTTAAACTTGGTGTGCAGTGTTCTGCCTCCCTGGGGGAAAATTGGTAGGCATCTAGGTAGAAAAGTGACAGATGCTTGGATTATTACCAAAAAAAGAGACCAATATATGTATATAAGTTGCATAATGCAACAATTTTGTGGTAAAATTTGGTAAATGAAGAACATAAGGTTATCAGCAGAGAATGATGTTGACTTTGCATGCCATGGTTCATTAGCTCACTAGGCTTTAATGGTGCAGAGACAGCACAATACTGATTTCTGCATGCTTTCAGTACAAGTATTAGCAGGGTGTTTGTTTTACAAGTGCACCAAGTGTTGCACAACCATGGCGGCCACCAGCCCCACTGTTTGGTAACTTGTTGGCTGACATCAGTCAAATTTGGTAGCAGGGTAAGACATAAACAAACATAAAGTTACAGCTTCTGTAAAAGCTGCTGTATACACAGCCTGGAGGTCCAAAGTAGTGCTGTCACCGAGGGAAAGGACATGTAGTCTATACCCAGCCACTACACATGTTTGACAGAGCTGCTGGCCAACCAACATGCCYACAGTCCCAAATATGAACTATGGTGCACTCCCTGGCCTTTCTTCAGAGCCATGGATGCAGAACGGGAAACACTCAGGATATACAGGAGCCCTTATTACAATAAAAGCTGTCCTGTAAGGTTAAGGCAGACAGAGCACCGGCTAGGAATTTTTACCAGGAAAGAATTCCCACAAAACGTGACTCTCTTTTCCCATAGTCTTTTGCTGAGTTTACCTGGCTTCACACAGAGACTTGCTAGGAATAGCTAACCAAGTTTATAGCACAGAGTCCGCTCTCCTGAAAACACCTGCCGAAGATAATAAACTTACAAATAGAATGAAACCATTTACTTTGGAAAAGACCTCAAATATCACTGAGCCCAACTGGTAACCCAGCTCTACCAAGTCTGCCACTAAACTGTCCCTAAGCACCACATCTACMGATCTTTTAAAAACCTCCAGGGACAGTGACTTCATCACTTCCCTGGACAGCTTGWTCCAGTGATTGACAACCTTTTCAGTAAAGAAATTTCTCCTGATATCCAATYTAAACCTCCCCTGGCACAATTTGARGTRTTTTCCTCTCTTCCTGTCACTTGTTACCTGGTAGAAGAGACCAATCCCCAGCTGGCTACAGCCTCCTTTCAGGCAGTTGTAGAGGGCAGTAAAACCCCATCCCTGAGTCTTCAGGGAAGATTCTCTGTGGTTTCAGGGGATAAGGAGATGGGTAGAGATCAGCAGCTGGATGAAAGACAAAAACCCCACTCCCACAAGCAGAAAGGCAGAACCAAGGAGAACCCCCTGAGTACTGCTGCTTGAGGTTATTTGCAGGGGATAATAGAGTCAGGGACCAAGGGCATACAGCACACAAAGACAGACTTYGTAACTTTCACTGCCATCAAACAACTCATTTTTAATTGCTAGACCCGAATAACTTGGCCAAAGAGTTCTTAGTCTGTAGCAATTAAGAAAAACTGCACATCTCAGCACTTTTAATCTATTAACATTGCTTCTTGAGGCAGAACCATTTCAGTCGTCTTCAGGATAACACCACTGCTTTAAGCTGTTGTTTAAAACCACTGAACATTGGGTTCAGAAGGGCCAGGCAGTACATTCTCACTGCTTCCTATGAGCTACTGCACAGTACCAGCTTTCAGTGTGGAGAAAACCTCTCTGGCCAGTACATTTCTGTGAGGCACATAATTCTTTTCTGGTTTAAAAGTCTGGTAAGAGAGATCTCATTGGTTTCCAAACACATAAAAAGTGCAAAGTGAATAGTATAACTAACACTGAAGAACCAACCACACAAATAAACTGAAGTGCCACATTMTCCCAAAGGCTAAGAAATTAATACTTAATATGCATCAAAGATTTTATTTGCATTAACTGAAGATTCAAATATTAAAATAAGTCTACATTAAATTATATTAAATATGCTTTAAATACAATAAACTGAACGTGTTTAATTTCTAAACACAAAGGAACAAATATAATTCAGGATGCAATACAATTAATGACACCAGATGACAGAATAAGGACTTTTAATATGTAGTTCCACAATATGTCAACTCATAGCATTGCTTACTTTAAGAAGAGGTGGTGGCCTTTTAATTGATGCACAAATCCCATATTCCATAAAACTTAGTAAGGTATCTCTCAAGAAAATATTGCTCAGTTAAATTCTCATTTATGTAGTGATCAAAACTCCTTTGGTAGCTCTTTTTCAGAGTGAAACATAACCAGTAGACAAATCAGGAAAATAAACAGTCTTGCAAGTATTACCAGTAAAGGTATCTTCCTTGTAGTTATAATTATCTAAGGGATCTACAGTGTCTTTCACTCTTTAATTCAATTCAACTTACATATATACAATATGTAACAAAGTACTCACAAAATCCTTGTGATTCTTTCAAGACAAAAAGCTATGCTTTTCCAATATTGAGACCATAAAAGTATTTTTTTTTAAAAAAAGGTTTTGTTTTTTTAAAGTGGAGCACRCTGTACAGTAGGTTCCCTGGATGTTACTTTCAAGCCAAAACTAAATGTTACGGCAATTATAGAAACAGTGAAATACACCTGGCTGCCCTAAAATGAGGTAGGGCCTCTTTGACTCAGATATAATCTTTGCCACCCAAGCCAGCAGAAATAGTAGCTAGCAATAGAACAACCCATATTTTAGCTAAATAATCCAGCAGCTCAGTACACACATGAATGCAGTTGTCCTCTTGGCACTTCAAGGATCTCACTTCAAAACCTGATTTATCCAAACCAGACTGAAGTTCGTAGTAACTTGAAAAAAAAATTTACTCAGCACAAGTTTTAAGGGTTTTCATGGTGCAAAATTTYAAAATTTCAGTGTATTTCAACAACACTGCTTGCATGTTCWTCAATGAAGGGTTTTTAAAAAGTTAGCCAAGTTGTCACTGTAAGTAAAGAATGCAGCATATAGGGACTTTATGGATGCAGTTAGGAACATCTAAAYGAAGAAATGAGACTTGCATCCATCACAGAAGTATTTCTCACAGAGGTGATTTTACCTCTCCATCCAACTTTAATGACATTGTTAAACAAAACTGTAAAACTAAATTGAAAAACCCAAGAGAACAAAAGATTAAAGGGAAAAAATATCCCAGAACATTTAAAATTAGTAAGCAGTCTTGACAAAGGTGATCAGTTAACATGTCRTTTTGCTCCTTTTCCACAGCAGTGCATGCAGCTGGTTGAATAATATACATCAACCTGAAACCTCCTAAAAGGAAGGTCTGGAACAGCATAGGAATTTGGTGTCCTGAAGATACATGTGGATGATTTTGGTTTTTATTTTTTGGGATTTTATTTTTTTTAAATAAAAGTACTTCTCCTCCTTTATGCAACGTAGTGGTACTGATTGGGGTTGTCTTTGTCTCTCTCCATATAGTCTCTGTCAATGAGAGATTCAATTCTCTTTTTCAAGTCTCCAGGCTACAAGAAAAGATGAGATTAGTATAACAGTTAGTAATATAAACRCAAACATATTTTAAAAAATACTACWACTACAAGCTACACAAGAATTGCACCACAGTATATAATTAATGTATTGCTGACAACTCTGGCTTATTTTTGTTCACATAGAACCTTAATCTTTGTGTTTGATTCTGTGATATTCTCCATGTCTTGCTTTTATGGACAAGCTGAATAGAAAAACATATTACATACATTTAGATAATCCTAGGATGGTTGGACAAACAAAAACATAAATTACCTTTACAGGAAATTTCAGTTGATTATACAATTCAGAAACAAGAAGATTATGACCAAGAGTCTTTCTCATCTTCATTATTCGTACAATAGCAGCATCAATCTGATATTGCCTGTCCTGAAATACTCTTTCAGTTGTGCTGACCTGTTCCTCGACCTAAAGAACAATACAACACCACAAATCACATCACCTTCTATTGCTGTTTTTTATTAATTATATCTCTATAGTTAACCTTTGCAATAAAATGAAACTCATGCATTCCTRTTCATCCTTGAGACAAATGAATGCGTTACTGCATGCTAAGAGCTAAGCTATTCTGAAGTGGACTGCTAAAACAAGTAAAAGAGAAAATTAAGGGTAACATAAAGGAAAAAAATAACATGTTATTTTACATTATTTGATAAACTAAATCTTATAAGCCCCTTCAGATTCCTGACAGAACACATAACAGTTTGACTGCCCAAATACAGCAGTGTTTTGTGTCAAACTCCAGTGTGATTTTTAGGGATTTTAATATGCATAGGCAAAAACAAGAAACAAGCCAATGTTAATTGAAATAYGTCACCCTGTGTCAAGAATGGTGATTCAGATACAACAAAGACATCCACTGCAGAATCAGGGACAACCCTGACTTTTATATCCCCCTTACCTGCTAAACAGAAGTGACAYGGTGACATTTGATTAATGAGTTCAGTACAGTATCAACACTTCAGCAACACCACAGAAACTGCTAAGGTGGACTGAAACATCTACAAGATCCTTTTAGTTCAATACATAAGCATTTAAATTTGCAAGCACAGGAAGCAACTGAAGTTGTTTTCAATTTCAGTGATTTTGAAGTCTTTGTCTCTCTGAGTTATCTTGACTACTCTAAAAATTAAATAACCTTTCAAATTAAATATTCTTTTCTTTATATGCAAAAAATGTAAGAGGTGTGTCTTTTCCATGTGGGATATATAAACAGTTAATAAAAAATTAATGCAAAAATACGTACTGTTTCTTTCATTTGAATCTGGTTGATCTTTATTCTAAACAATTTATGCTTGAAATCACCATTAAAGATGAATTTATCTCCATCTTCTACATCCTTGCCCTTTGGATTTTTAATCAATACTCGTGCTTTTCCACAAGCTAAAGACTGCAAGGTTCTTCTTAATTCACTGTCCTCTGTGAAGGAGTTCAAATATGGGAGAAAGCAGAACAAAACATTAACATGGAGAGCTTTACGTGATTAATCTAGAAATAAAATTGAAAAGCTAGTGTTGTTATGTTAATACTTTATTCCAACTAAGTTCTAATTAGGAAGTAGCTCACAGCCTTCAAATTTGGTCTCACCTTTCACAGGTAAGTGCTGAGAGCATGCACAGGATTATATACATCAGAAAGACAGACTTAAGTTCATCTCAGTGAGTTTTCCATCCAAAACAGTTTCAGAAAAGATTTTACATTAACACKGACCTAATTTTATTGCTTTAGTTTTGTCTGGTAGTAAAAGGAACTTCAGAAAAGAAAAAGTCAGTGGATGGCAAGAAGTTAAGCCACCCATTTGAAGATTTCATCAGTATTTTTATCASACAGCAGAAAATATTTAAGAGTAAAAATACAGAAGTCTCAATTGACAGAAAGAWGTTTTGTGGGAGGGTAGAGCTGACAGCTGTTATAGTCAAACCTTCCCAAAATAGGAAAGTAGTAGACAAGTATGTGAGGAAAATTTTATGTAGTAATATTTAAGGCTAAAAGCATTTAGGCAAGATCAAATGAAGTCTTAAGCATTCTAATGATTATGTTGCAAAGTCTTGTATAAAGATTTTTCACTGAAACAGCCTCTGCACTCTGTGGAATACTTTATTCACAGTATAAAATTATYACTAAATGTGCTGGATATCTTGAACAGAGTTTTAGTGTAAAAACTGAAAGAAAAGTTTTTTAATCTAGTGCTAAAGTACAGCTGAGTAAAAGATTATCACTATTTTTAAAGTATTTAAGCTTTCACACAGAGCAACCTTTTCCTYTTTGTTAAACTGTAAAAACCCCAACTGTTCTATGATTCCTTAAAGAAAAAAAAAAMCAAACCTTTAAACTATGTGGGCTAGACAGGCATTTATGACTCTTGAGACATTTTTTGTGTTTCAGCTTCAGCAAATGCAGATTGTTGAGTTGTGTTTTTGTCCAAACACAAGGATGGTATTAAAACACTTCAGAGCTTTGCATGTAAAGTCAAAGCTTACAGTATGCCAAAGCGAAGCAATCTGCAATTACCCATCAATCCCTAAAGTAAAAGTAAAAACTACAGCTCCTAGAAGCTTCCTGATAATAATGAAGGTAAAAACATGGAGTGTATTTGGACAACACATCTCAAAGCAGCACAATTAACAGAGAGAAGATGACCTTTCTCTGAGTAACAATTTATGCATTTTCTCACTGTCCTAATGTACAAGGGATAAGTCTCATTTAAGAGACTGATGGTAATTTATTGTAACAGTGACTGGAAAACACTGTTCCAACCATGGCCAGTTAATCCCTACAAGAAAAATGGAGAGGAACTTTTCAGGACACCATGCTGTGACATGACAAGGGGGAAGGGCTTCAAACGGAAACAGAATAGATTAAATCTTAGAAATGAATTCTTTATTATGAGGGTAGTGAGGCACTAGAAYAGGCTGYCCAGAAAAGCTGTAGATGCCCCATCCCCAGAAGTGTTCAAGGCCAGGCTGGATGGAGCTCTGAGCAATYTGGTTGGATGGAAAGKGTCCCTTGTCCATGGCAGGCTGGGACTAGATCTTACAATCCAAGCCGTTCTATGCCATTCATTCTATGCCACAGGAATCCTGGGGACCATGAACAATCCTTATTTCCTAAATTTCTATACTATTTCTCCATAAGAGAGAGAAACACAGATATGGYACACTGTGCAATGACATATAGGTACCTCCCAACTATCAATTCCAGCCAGCTGTCTCAAAAACAGTCCATTGAATTCTTTATTTTGTGCTAAAATTGAATGGATTTGCATGCAGCATACTGTATCTATTGCTGTCAGGCAACCAGAATGCATGCTCCAAGGGACACCAACCCAAGATGAGAAATCAGGACCTGGATCAGTGTGAACCTGTGTTTTTTTCTGCAAACATTGTACTCCAGCCTAATGAGCCTCTCCAGACTATCTTGATGATTATTATCACTGGCATGGATTTTCTTCAGCTCCCTTACCATTAAATGAAGAGGATGACTAAGCAACTTGAAGCACTGAGACACAATGGAGCACACAGGCTGTACTTCCTTCTGCAGTGCATTATTCTGAACCACAAGGATTGTTGATATCCCCATTTTACAGGATTTTAGTAAATATWCTACAATATTTTAGTACTTTCATGGGTTCAAATACCATTTCAGATGCTGCTATATTGGGCTGATCTTAAAATCTCARCATGTGAAGGACTACTSGGAATAARCTCCTGATTGATGCAGAACTTCCAGAGAGTAAAGAGATGAGTGTTACAGCTGTAACTATTTCAAGGAAGTGTAAGAATTTGGAAAGAAAACCCACCCAAGAACATAAAACCACAGAAGACAGATACTGCAGATGGCTAAGAAGAMAATGACTCTTCCTCAGTTTCCTTTGTCCTTCAGGTTCAAGTGCAGAGGCAGACAGCTACAAAATACACACCCAATATACACTACTGCTCTGAACAAATCAGACCTGCTGTGAAGGGGGCACCCCAGCAACAATAATGAACAGGCAGGGAGAGCTCTCAGAACAGTTCAGTTGAAAACACTCTTAAGTTACCCCCAAATGAAAGCATTCCACAACAGATCGTTTTCAAATTATGATACATGAAACAGATCGTTTTCAAAATATGGTACGTGAAAGAGAGAAAAATCTGTACACATGACAGTCTTTATCATCACTTAAATTTTAAGAATTGCAATGATCCATTTTGTAAATCTAATAGGTTTTCAGCAGTACCACATGCCACACATCTTTCGTGAATAATTTTSTGAAGCATCCATTTTAGGCACCAAGAAAATACAGTAAGAAACACCTGTAGTGTGTTTTCCTCATCTCTTTTAGCGTGTGTATGCTATTGGTGCATAAAGTCCTAATGATCGTGACAAATTTCTTGTAATTAGGCCTTTACATACCAAATCATAATTGGCAATCACTTGATGAATAAATTTAAGCATCAGAAAGTATTTTTCCTACCTAYACCAGTAGCCATTTTAATTTCTTCAAAACTGAATTCATCTCCTTCATTAAACATCAGCAATACTAGTGTCTGAAAGAGTGATACTTGAAACTCCTTCTTCCCCTAGAAGAGAAATAAATAATAGTRATACTCAGAGAATCTTCTATTGTACCCCCTATATTTGATAGTTGCAGAAAGTATATATTTGTTTTTCTATTTCTAGAAGAAATTTAGAATGCCTGGCACACAGAAGAATCTGGCTGAATTTAGTATGAAGGAAACAGGGTATTTTTAAAACCTCTTTTTTTTTTGCTCCTCTAACAGTAGCAATACAGTAACAGCAGAAGCTCATTAGAATGGCCTGGTATTTACTTYACATCCTTTATTTCATTTTAATTGCAATACATGAAATTCTGGTGTTGCCACCATCAATAGTGAATCTCTCCTTAATTAACTCAAGTTAATATTCACAATGAGTTAATAAAAGGATTCAAGGGGTTTTTTGTCTTTGCTGTGGCTCAGTGAAGCTGCCCTATTACATGGCAAGATACTGCATGAGGCAAAACAAAACCACGTGAACAAACAATGCAGTTATTTAATAGTTCAACGAGCATTTAAATTTTAACTACAGCTATCACATGAATAACACCCTTCAGTCTCTTTCAGTATGTCAAGYAGACTAAAAGCATCACTAGGATTTCTACGATCAAAATAATTCCAGATTAAAAATAAAATTGCTGTGTTCTTTTTACTGCTTCAATTTCTTGCTTTATTACAMCTTAATTTATTTGAAAGAGCAACGATTTCTATGAAAGGAATATTACTAAAACGTATCACATTGTTGTTTTGTTAGCAAGGTAATTATTTCAGTTTAATTTTTAAAAGCCCACTTTCTGTACAAAATAACCGTATTCAACTGTGATTGTTCCTCCACAGAAATGTTACTACCTTTATAAAAAATACAATACATAATGAGATGCCAAATAATTGACTTAAATTTTATCCCAACAGACAAAGCATTAAAGCAAACTTACTTCCTTAAATTCTGCCTTTAGGACAGCATGCCCTAAAGTGGTCTGCCACTGAAGTTTTCGACCACTGTGTTTTCCCAGATAAAAAGTTTTAAATACCTCTTGAAGCTTTATCATCTGCAAAGAAAGGAGAGAAAAACATTAGCATTGTACCAGTGCAGAGATATTGAATGATTTCACACATGTAATTTTTTTTATTCGCCTCAACCATGTTTCATAATAGGTTATTTTGTGGGAAAAAAACTTAATCCAAAGAGGAAAATTTTGCTCCCAAGTACACTGGTACCACTATGCACAAAAGAAAGCCTCAATTCAAAAGTAACAAATCTCTCAACTTGGAAACAATTATTTTTCAGGCAACTAYTTAAACACAGGGGCTGATTTTGTGTGATACATTGCAGGAAACACAGAAAGGATCCTGCCAAAAATAAAGAACATGGAGTAATTGAACTAGCCAATAGTTGTAAGTGCCCAACCAATGTAGTTAAAGACTGACTAACGGTGAACTGACCAATTGTCAACTTTTTAGTGCTTGAGTGCAATTCAAAGTGAGGCAATGATTTTATTAAAATTATTATTGTWATTATTCAGGTAAAAAAACCCACACTGAGTGAAATAATCATCTGAAAAAACTGTATTTTATCCACTACTTTCTTTTTTCCAATTCTGGAATCTTTAAAATTACAAAAAAAACCTTAAATACCTGGCAGAAAAACATTAAATGAAGAATGCTAATTCACGCTGTGATAATAATTCTATTCTGYAAAGTGTATTCAGAAGAAGAATTCAAACACCAACCTCTGAATTTAAGTGGACTTCCATAGGTGTGTAAGTTGGCCAATATCCCATAGTTAATATATTTACTGTCAGGTCTATATTTCCTGGGTCACTTTGGTTCTGCATATACTAAAACACAAGAAACAAAAATCATTCAAGTATACTGTCTGCATACTAAATTAGAAAATGTATATACTTAAATTAGAAATTTAAGATTAGTATAACAATGAAAAATTTCTGCAGGCCACATCCTTGGTTAGACATGCTCTACCAGGATTTTGAGTAACTGTCTAATGACCCCTTCCCCAATTTCAAAACAAAGCAGGTGATTGGGAGTACAAAGAAAAGATCAACATGCCTTGAAATAGTCTAGATCACTATCTATACAAGGTACTCACGCCAAAGAAACTTTAATCACATGCCAATAAAGCCAAAGAAAAGCTTTTGATTAGAAGCCACGGCAAGGACTGCAAGTTAGACTAAACTTTTTCATACAATTGGTGCAGAGCATCTGACAAACCAGAAAAATCTGGGATAGAAGAGTCACTACAGTATTTTATTACAGGTGTTGTCCTCGGTCAGATCTCTAACTGACTTACTGAAGTCAGCWTCCTGACTTCAGTAAGGCCCCAAAACAAGTATCCAGGGAGAAATGCAACAACAGGGTGAGCATGTACAGCACTTGCTGCAAGCAGGTTGGAAACTTGGGGGCTGAGACATGCAGAGTTTCTGTGCACTTAGCAACCTTCAGGGAGTTGGAATGGCCCACACCAGAGAAAAAGAATGCATCAGAGCAATAACAGTTCACAGAATGAAGGGATACAGACTTTCCAGGATGTCAAATTACTATGTGGTATTTAGACTGCAATTTACTTAAAAAGGAATCCAATAAAATGGTAGAATTATTATCTACAGTAAATAAATTCTGTTCTATAAACACAACTGTAAGTAGATAATATTTTTATGACTAGGACCTGCTCAAATGTTATTGTTTAATATTAGCTTAATCCAAGGTGTAACACCATTAATTGCTTGCCCATGACTGTTGAAAATWTAGTACACAAACAAAGCTAAACATACCTGCTTAAACTGTACCATGACATCTTTGGACAGTTCCATGTCCTTGAACATGCCCTCCAGTTTGCTGGTAAAAGCAGCACCACATTCTGTCACACACAAAAAAAGCAAAGATTCCACAATTRCAAAGAAGCACAGAACAAGTGATAAACACTTAACCTGAGACAGCTGAGCCACATTTGGCAGGTTACAGAGCACCCACCAACACGTACATGTTTTCAGGGTTTTGCTCCTCTGTAGGTACATTAAATGAACCAGTCTCAAGAGGTCAGCCCAACTGTTCTCGCTGAGCACAATGAAAGCTGKAATACATATCTAAGTATTTAAGTAAGACCTATCCAGCTGTTATTTAAAATACAGTTTGTCATTTCTTAAGAGCATAAGAGAATAGGGATTCCAATTTGCATGCCAAAAAGTAATACAAATTTAACACATTTGAAGAAACCCACCATGTTTAAGCTTTGACAACATGGACTTCTCAGCATCTACGGATGCACTTTTTCCAACCAGCAGTCTTTTGGCCAAGTCTTTTTTGTAAAACGCTTCAAAAACGTCTTTCCCTGTAATGAAATGGAARCAAAACATAAAATACAAATGAAATTATACATTCTATCTGCATCATTGCCCTCCAGGTTTGTGACACAAGCCTTTCTTGTGACAAGCTGATTAGCAGAACAATATTCACCATGAAGCAGTAAAGAAAAACATACAGACAACTTGTTCTTTCTACATTTTAGTAATTTTTAAACATACTTTTCAAAATATCTACTTCTTTCTTATTTCTGTCCCMGGAACTTGGACTACCTTGTATTTCCCACTGGATCAGCTRCAAAACACAAGAAAKTACTCTGGAGTCCAGAAGAATATTYTCCCTCCAGTGGTCTGATTTATTGAAAATAAAAAAAGGGGGGGAGAGTTTCTGTGTATTAAAGAATATACTTTAAAAGCATAAGGTAAAGAAACTTTCACAGAARTCTAGAAGTTCTCACTTAGTTCACCGATAGACTTTTGAAATGGAGTCATGTAGACACCCACAACCTTTCACACTTTAAACCCAAGCTTGTCCCTACTGACATGCAAAGATACCGGCAAGGTGTTTCCCTTTTAAGAGGAACAAACTAACTCAGGACACCATTTGTGCTGACTATAGTAGCCCCTCATATTTCCTTGCAAACACCTTCCAATTTAGTGGTTCTTCTGACAGTCTTCTTCCTTCTCTATCCTGTCCTGGTGAAGTCATGCTTCATGAAACAATTCCCTCAAGATATTATGGAAAAGGCCAATGCCCAGAAACTACCTACTAATTATCATCTGCTTTTTAAAGAACTCTTATGTACTAGACAGCTCAAAGGAAAACTTGCACTTTTAAGTCATTACTACAAAAAACATGAAGAGAAAAAGAGTTGGTGAAAGTTTCAAATTAACAGGAATTAATCTCTTAGGCTGGCAAGTTGCCAGTACAATTGTTTTCATTTACCATCTCCATCTGACAAAAATGATGCAATTATGCAAATGATACTACTTTATGACTTGACTGCTTTCCCACTATATTGTACTTGTTTGAGATTTTTATGAGAACCCCAAAGATCTCAGAGRAATTAATACAGAATTGGGTAGTTCCTGCTATTCCACCCCAGCCCAGGATACACATTCCACTTCCCTCAAAACAGTGACCATGCACCTGTATTGGATTAGACCACTGTGTTTTTGATATCCAATCTAGAAAAAAAATTCTCCTAACACGTCAAGATAGACACAGACATGAAGAAGTTTCAAAGGCAGRGAAACTCAGCAAGAACACTTTTTCCTATTATTCTGAGCCCTCCTCTGTGTTYCCTCACAGCCATGATGAGAAAAGAGAAGTCATTAGCTGTTGGGTTTTCATACTTTTTACCTACAACATACATAAGCGGATGGGGAAGAGGAAGTGTCTACTGTCATTGGAGGAGAGATTGTGGTTACAGATGTGGTTAATTTATGTGAAAAAACTTGCAGCAACACCTCTAACTCTTAGACTTGCAGCAACACCTCTAACTCACAAGACTGAAAAGTCTGTAACTTGCCAATCCCCATAGAACTATTTTTCCCCCCCGTATATTTATTGTGTTCCTTCAAGTGTAAAGCAACCTGAATTAAAGACCACGTTGAGCAGAAACTCATGCTGAGAAAAGTCTCTCACATTCAGAGGAAAGCAGCCCTGCTAGTAGCAAGGGGAACAGTTTTAATTGCATCAATGGTGAACTGCTATTTCTTACCATGAATGAATCTAAAAATGATCATGATTTTGTCAAGGATTCTTTCCAGCTCTTCATCTGTTGCTTCTTTATTACCAGCTCTTAACTTGGAATCCACATATTTTGCTACAAATAAATAAAATTATGTAACAGCTTAAAAAAATAAATCTAAAATAACCAACTTAAGCATCTCCTTCTTGAAGTATTACTATGTATTAAATATTACTATATGTTAAAATATAGGATAAGCACTACATTTTCCCTTTTCCCATCCCCTACGTTCAGTGAAATGACAGACCCCTACTGGCATAATGGAAAAGTACTTCAAAAAGGAGTAGTCCAAGGCAAAAAATGAATACAGTACAATAACTGAAACCAATGCATCAGCAATTCCCACATTTTGTGTTATAGTCATAACAAGCACATTACTTGCTGAAAGACAGTGTTTTGGAAGCGTACAATGTATATGAATGTATTTTATGAGAAACAGAAACAAAAAACATAAAGAGAACTATATTTTTGTAGACCTTTACMATGTCCCTCATGCTCCTTGGTAGGAGCATACTAAAATTTAAACAGAAGCAATGCGTTCCAGTTAGTAGTTTCAGAATGCCAGAAATAAGGTTAAGCCTTGAGTTTAGCTAAGTATTTATTAAGGCACATTAGTATCCTTATACAACCTTCTGTGCAAGAAGAAAACCTTGGCAGGAGCTGGAACACAACAAATGACAACAGCCCATAGCATGGCTTTAACATGTATCACTATGTTGTGCAATCTGTCCTACATAAAGCTAATTTTAGAAGGAAGACACAAAATAAGCCAAATAAAGGCAAAAGAATGTATAGATAAAATACAAACAGCCAAGGGGCAGGAATCTTCTCCTGGTGTAAAATGCCACAGCTCCAGTTTTACAGCAGGCAAAACAGTCAGGATAGCTTTTGCCAGATCAGTGATAAACTGTGTAAGGATATTTTGAAGTATTTGCTATTACCTTTCCCCTTAATATGCACTAGTTCTCCTGTTAAGGTAGTGGACTTTTTCCCCTCTATTAAAACCCTGTCTATCTGAAGGCTTTAAAATTGTTAACYCAACTTCAGCCTTCARGGCAGATGGATGGGCTGTWCTTTCTCCTTTCTGAGAGGCCCAGAACATCCACAGAACTCCTCTACTAGCACGATTAAAGCCAGTTGCCTTTGACTTGCCTCAGCTGCTTTTTGCCCCTGCCCATTTCCTCCCGTGGTAGCCCCAGCGCTCCGCTGAGCAGTTGTTAGCACCAGGCCCCGTGCAAGCAGCAGAGCGCAGGGACAGGAGGGTGACAGGTGACATGCCCCACCAGGACAGCCCTACCAGCACACCCAAGCTCTCGGGACCCGCCACGCGCCCRGGTTAACGTTTGCCTCGGATCCCAAAAAACAGTGTCCTAAAGCAGAATGCGACTGCACCACTATTGCACTAGCACACTCAGCAGCATTATCATGCTTTCTAGAGATTTTTGAAATATTTTACAGAAAAATATTTGTGTACCTATCAATTCTGCAGGCTTATTTGGTCTCTTGTTGATAAATGTTTCAAAGGATTCCTTCATCAAGTTTATAAATTTTTCATTTTTCTGAAAGCACACTTCTATGATATGGTCCACTTTATCCTTAAAATCTAGTAGCTCTTGCACCATATCCTTGTCTTTTTCAGGATTAACCACTATTGTTGTCCCAAAGTTCTGTAAAACAAACACTTTTGATAGTAAAATACTTTAGAGTGCTACCTATCTCCCCCAACAGACACATTTACCCTTATAAAATCTATCATTTAAAAAATTATTTTTTTTAACAGAGCTACTTATGACTTCAAGTTTTTAAAAAATGAGATGCATTGAAATTTAAAATAAAAACTACACACACATTAATGGATTTCAAACATTAGTGTTTGATTTAAAGATTATTTACATTTAAGACGAAAGTAAAAAAAATACACAGTAGACATGACTATGATGTGCAAATTTACACAGAGAGATACAGAATTATGATTCACATAAATAAATTATATGGAAACTGCCTCAGAAATGTTAAGTATAAAGGAAAATTCTGCACTATTTTTATTAAACCCTCTAGTGAGCTTAATCTATTAAACAGGTAGCAAAAACTCAACTGCTGCCCAACACTCCAAGATTTCTCTTTCATCAAGGGCTCTAAGCCAAAAAAATCCTGACTTGCTAGGAAACAAAACTTTTACACACACAACAAGCAGCCACACTCTTGACTTTCTCTTCCTGTTCCTACATYTATTATCTTAGAGATACAACACTATTTGTCTAATGAACCAAAATATCCTGTAATGGAGGATTTTCACCTACTGGACAATTTACATTTGCTTAGTAACACTGATCAGTGCCCTGGACAGAATGATCAGTTTTCCAAGGTGCCAAAGAGGAACATCTGCACAGCAACAGCAAAACAGCACTCAATYGGTGTATTTTCACCAACTGAAGTTTCGGCCAACAAGAGTAAAAGAGATAGGGGGGAAATCCCTCTCCAACCTCAGAATTTCCACTGCAGTATCTAATTAGTCACTGTCACCTTTCATGGAGATCTCTCTCAAGAAACATTTCAGAGTGAAGCTGAACACAAGGCCCTTAGATGTGTGTGTATCACAGAATCACAGAATGATTTGGGCTGGAAGAGACCTCTGATGAGCACCTGGTTCATCAGATCTTCCACTTATCACAATTTCCCTTTCATTACCACAGCATTTGGGCATCTCACAGTCTCTATGAGGTACATTCATAAAATGCAGGGCTTTCCCCCATTCTGCAAACCAAGATACAGAAAGCCAAATGAAACCTCTGAAATCACAAAAAAGGTGACTACTAAAGGAGCACAAACCTTTACCCCAGTAATTTGGCTCACAAGATACACTTTATAAGTTCTTGATGCCTCTCTTTACTGCAGTCTGCCATACAAAATTTTTAGGAGGAGGAGACTTACTGACACTACAGAAGAGRACTTCTAGATATTTGAGAAAGTTTTGTACAATCTCAAAACCTAATCACAGGTCTGATTCTGTGAGATACAGGCTATTGATAAGCCAATTTAGAACTCACTGCTGTGAAAGGAGAGGTTCCTTTCTGTAATTTTTATCCAACTTGAACTCCTGCTTCTTTCCTTGGCCCAGCACATGGACTTTTCCATAAGTCTCTTTAGCACACTAAACCTGGGATAAAACTGACCYTGCCCAGGTATTGTGATAAAACAGATCACAGAAGAGCCTACGGAGTGGCAGGCAGCACTAGGATTAAATCAGGGCCTGATCTGGGAGAAAGAAAGAAAGATGTTCCTCCTCAGCCACAGCAAATCATTCAATTGGACAACACCTTAAAGAGTAAACTCCAACTTRGTTCTGGGGGCAGAGGGTGACCATGTTCAATTCCCATGATCTGCAACACTGGTGGATCCCACTRAACTCCAGATACAGATGTGCAGAAAAGGCACCTCTGGAATTAACTGATGTTGTACTCTTTAGTCCTGAAGGCTGATGAACACATGGGCAATTCAGGGGAGAACCACGCCACTGGGAATCAACACCAAGGAGAAAAATGATCTTTCATTTCAAAGTGAAGCTTTCCTGCCTTCATCTTGCAAGAGCCCTGGAGTGCAAGCTCTCTGGGCAGCATAACTAATGCATATTATGCCTAACAAACAAACCCAAAGCATCTAAATACAACTGATGACTTATTTTCAGTAGGAGCATTCCCTTTCCAACAGCTATAACTCTCATCACCCCTGCTGTAGGCTGGTTACAAGTAGCACTGCTAACCAGCACAACAGCGACATCTGAGGTTTCACTGGTTTGGCACATATGCAAACAGTTCAGTGTATTTGCAGCAGAACAACACGTAGTACAGTTCATACATTAAACACACATGCATGTGGCTCTATTTAACCGCAACACAACCAAAACCATCCTGTATAAMATTCAAACCTGTAAGGAAAGCAACTTCCAAGTAGAAATTTAAAACCAAAGCAGGTGTTGCTGTTTTTCMTCATGTGATAGTTACTGAGAGTGAAGCATTAACATCCCTTCCCACATTTACTTAAACCAGAATTTGGTGATACACCTAATTCTTATTCTTAGTTTTGACAGAAGAAATTTGTAACAGCATAAATTTTTATTTTAGTAATAGATCTTTGAAATACCTTGATGTATTCACTCCAGTGTTGCAAAAGGATCTGCTGCCCACCTTTCACCCGGCTGAAGAGCTGGTATGTCTGSGTCAAATCTGATATTCTGTTTTCATCAAGCAGGTTATCAAGTCCTAAAAAATTTAATTTAGAAGAAAGACCAAATTTGAATGCACTTGAATAAAGACAGCTAGAAATACATTTGAAAAATGTCTATGAAATACATAAAAGACCCTCCCTCTGGTGTGCTTAAAACATAGAAACATTTTAAGGTTAAATTTCTGAAAGCAAGTGATATGTTCCCTTGTTTAAACTGGATGAAATTATTTATGGTATAATATTTTAAAAAATACTTCAACTGAAATACTTTCCCAATAAGGTGATGATTATAAGCCTTTTGCAGAATGGTTATGAAGAGAGTTTGACTTCAAGCATACAGTTTTTTGAAGAACGTCTAAAGAAAACAGAAAGCTAAGTAAACTGCCCTAAGCTGAAAGTAATGATACATACTTCCTGAGATTTTTTTCCTGTGGATCATGGTGAGCCATGTTTTTAGATTAAGAATGTGCTGGGAACAATCTACACTCCTACCAATGGAATAAMACAAGATTACAAATTCCTTTCAAGCAATTTCTGCTTTATAGATTCATCGTACATGAGACTAAGCTTTGGACTAGCAGATGGAGAAGTGAAGCTCAAGGAATGCTGACAAGCAAGTAACTTCATACAATTTTTCYATTTGAGCGTATGACAAATGTASCTCCAGTGYAAACAAACGTACATTGTCTGGTGTCAGTTACAGAGGCTTTATAAATATGGAAACAGCATCAAACATTCATGACATYTTTCTAAAAAATAGAAAGCTTGATTTTACACAGGTTGGCAATTCACATGRYCACAGTGTAGCTGACACTGTACAAYTTACTATTTCACCAAATATATTTCATTAATGCCAATTTTTAAATGGTATTAAAAATTGATTTGCAAATCACTACGAAATTATCCCATAATCTACTACATTCTTCAGCTTAAAAATACTTTCACTGTATAGTATAACTTACTTACATGTTCAGAAAAGCAAGCACTGTTCAAGAATGATGTCAGGGGAACTTTTGTCTATTTTCAGATTTCCTAAACTTTTGAGATATCAGAAGAATAGACATACTTTAAATGTAAGACAACAGACTACACAGTCTTGAATAGGAGGTATTAGTGCTCTTTTGTCATGGAACATGGAAAGGATCTTAAAGATCATMTTGTTCCAACCYCTGGCTGTGCACAGSGACACCTTCCACTAGACCAGGTTGCTCAAARCCCCATCCAACCCAGCCTTGAACACTTCCAGGGATGGGGCATCCACAGCTTCTGTGGGCAACCTGTTCCAGTGTCTMACTACCCTTCCAGTATAGAATTTCTTCCTAACACCTCATCTTAAAGCTCTCATTTTTTTAGTTTAAAACCATTCCCCCTTGTCCTATCACTATCTGTCCATGTAAAAAAGACAATTTTCCTATTTTTTATAAAATAGTAAAATATTTTTATAGTACTCTTTAAGTACTGGWAGGTCACAGTGAGGTCTCACTGGAGCCTTCTCTCTTCCAGGYTGAAAARCCCCAGCTCTCTTAACTAAGAAATGCCCATYCCATTCATGCATTATCTCCTATTCATTTAAAGACACCAATATAGTAACTGCTTTATAATAACCTAGATCACAAAATTTAGCCTTCTCTCTTTCTCTAACAAGAGCTGTGTGACTGAAAAAAATATTTAGTCACACAACTGACAAATGAAAAGGGCATACAGCAAATCCCTCTAATAAAAGGTTTCACAGAGCTTCCAGAAAGCACTACCACAGCCTTGGAAAAATCTACTCTGTTCACAAACATCTCCCCATCACCATCTAGTCAAAAGAAGTTACAGCAATAATATAAGGAAAAATCAGCTTTCTTATACAGACTCTGCATTTTTAGGCTTTTTTCCTCCTGCATGAAACCTGACTACTTCACATACCTCATCTTAGTGAAGAAAACCTACAAAAGGCAGTACCTTCTTCTACTTGCACAGAATACTAAGATGTTATTTGCAAATTAACATGTATCCTAGATCAAATGAATACAGAAGATTATCCAAGTCAAGTGATGATACAAGTTTAAACTTCTTTTTTTCAGTGAAGACATAGAATGCAAGAACTAATCCAACAACACTCAAGTCCTAAGGAACAGTAAGCAGAAAGCTATAAAAATGTAAAAATCCCTGTATTTACATGGATGGTTCATATTGTAAACAAAAAAAAAAAAAGTTCAGTTTAAAACAAGAGCAYATACTTCCTGTTTAAGCCACCTGATGATAAACAAGCATATCACTGGAAAAGTTACTCAAAAATCATGTTTCAGTTAAAGAGCAAGTAAAATTGACATTTATCAGCGAAATATAATATTCTTACCTTCTGTTTATAGTAAGTTTAAGAATAACTAAGATGGAGTGACTAAGCTTATTTTTATCAATGTATTGAAAACAGTGAAACAACCTATTCCCAGAGGAGTTGAGAGAAAACTGTGAGCATAAGTCATCTTTAAAGGGGACAAAGACATGAAAAGGATGTGTGTAACAACATGACAGTGTTAACAATCATGGATGAGATGGAGCTTGAAGGTACCAGACTAACAGGGACATCTGTTTTGCAACATAAAAGAAAACACAGTTATAGGGGGAATATGCTAGCAGGTCTAAAAGCTAAAATATGGCTAGTGCAAGAGAAGATCATCTAAAGTATGAAAAGACCAGGGAATACTGAACAAATACAGAAATTCAGTGAAAAAGGAGAGATTAAAATTTAAGAGAAACAAAGAAATGGCAATTTGAAGACACTAATGTCTGAATAAGGACTTCCTAAGAAGGCTGCAGTTCTTATCTGAAATTGCCAGACAAAAAGTAAGGAACAGAAAAAGGCATATGAAAGCTCATTGCCTCAAATGGTGCCAGTTCCARTAACTCACGATTCCTAAACTACACAATCACAAGAATATGGGAAACTATTGCACTTGAGCTGTGTGATTATCACATAAAAGAAGCTGCAACAGTRACTGCATCTCTCATTTAGAAGTTTACATAATTCTAGGAAATACGCAGTTCCAAAGGTTTAATTCCTAAGACCACTGCTGCAAGTCAAAGGAGATTTAGAGGCTTAGCAACCTTTACAAATATGGAATTAGATTTTAGACATTTCTTTCCAAACATACCATTTACTTGTCATAGTGGGTGTAACAATCACAGGGTTGGCTTTCTGTGTCTGTCAAAGTTTTTCCTATGGCTAATATACCTCCTAAAGTAAAAGCTGTGGAATTCATAGTTATTGAAGATTGTGAGAATCCATTGCTAATCAAAGATTGCATTAATTTAAAAAAATACCTTTTTGCARAATAGCTGATAAGTGTTCTCCTAGTAGCTGCTTCTCCACACAAGCAATCAATGGTTTCCTGAATTAGGCAAGAAAAAGATATTAGAAGCATTAGAGTGTAAAGGAGTTACCTTCTGTCACAGTGTGTTTGTGCATAACTTACATTATAATGCAAAAAACCCCAAAAACTTTTTACTTAAAACCAAGGCTACAAACTAAGACAAAAWTATCCTTTTATATCATATCACATGATATAAGAAAAGAAAAACAACAATAAACTACATATGTAATTAAAAATAAATTCAGGTTTGAATACTAAAAGTAAAGTCCTTACAATAAAAGACAGAAGCTTACATTGCAAAAGCCAACACAAAAYCATTAATGGTTAAAAGTCATACTGAATTTTGGAAATAAACAAAACAAAAACCTCCAAGGACTTGGAAGTCCAAACCAAAACAATACACACACGTAATGTCCCAAATTCAAACTTTTCAGCCTATTGTGTTATGTATGTAAACAAGCATAAATTGAGCTAGAGCCACAAATTTGTAAAACATTTTATAATTGTCCMTGAATATCCTCTACTTTTTACTTTTACACATTCATTTTAGACATGACTGAAAAGTAATGGGAAGTTTTCCCTTAAATCTTTCATCACCTGAAAGATGAACTAAATGCCTGAAGTGCAAAGGCATAATTAATGTCAACATTTTAACTTCTACACTGCTTATAATGAGACACCGTAAGACCAACCATTTCTTTATGAGTTAAGTTTTATAAAACTGGTTCTCAGAACCTTAACTGAGATTTCCTACAGGAGAGGTGCTCAACTTGGATTGATGGAAGCCTTTCCTGCAGCAGCATGCAACTTTTGCTGAAACAACAGTGTACCTTTGCTAACATGCTCTCTTTCCTGAAAAAGCCCATCAGTGACATGCCTGACCTTCCACACCAATTTAGGTCCCACATTTGGAAAGATTCAGAGAAAGGAGCAGGGATGATCAAAATATGCAGCAGCAGCTACAAGAAAACATGCCAGGACCCTTCTGGGAAAGAGRCTGCTTAGGGATACTTTAACAGGCAGGAAAGGGTTGGAAGGGAAGTGACTGATTCCTTTTCTTTTCAGTGTAAGAACTGGAGTAATTCGTAACGGTACTGGGAGCTCRACTTAAATGGAGGCGCTTTATCACCTGGTGGCTGTGTACTGGKGGAACACTTTGCCAAAGCCTGGCACAGATGGAAAAGCTGATGTGAATCCCCATGAGGGTTTGCCAGTATTTCAGAGATACRAAGACACAAACTGCAGCAGGTTCAGAAAATACACTGAGCTGAAAACAGGCAGACATTAGGAGAGTATCAGGGCATCACAGAGACTTTCTTTATTTGTTCCCTTTGGTGATCATAAATGAACAGGAAATACTGCTTAGACAGACCCTTGTTATTAACACCAATGGCCATTTTTAAGTAATTTCCATATCTCTTGCCATTTTCAACTGCTGCTGTCTAGATTTGCTGACTGTTTCCAACAGCAAGAATCATCAGGGTTGTATGAAATATCATCCTTTGCTCTGGAAGACCTATTCTGACTGCAGGAGAAACAGGGCCAATTTGACTACTTGAGGCCAAGAGGCAAAGAACTACCTCCTAAMAAGCAGACAAAATGAATATTTATCCTGACTGCTTGCCAAGGAAGGAGACTGAAGGCTCTGTCTGACCTCAAAGCCATGTACCTTGGTCATCTAYTGACTGACAAGGAGACATGCTTTCTGTGGTCAGCTGTCCAGAAAGGCCTGAACTGCTGGGCTGAAGGAATCCCTCTGTSGRCTGCARTAACACACTTCACATGTGTTGTTTCAAGTATTTGGAAACGGAAGTGTTTCATGTGATGGTTTTGTCCTAGGCATATCACTTCCATCTTGAGATCAAACCCAGTAACTAAACAGCATCCTTTCTGCTGTTTTCATGCACACACAGAGAAACAGTATCACCCCAGGAAAATTCAAGTGCTCTAATTTTAAGAACTGCTCTTTCTTTATGCAAGGAAAGGAAATTGGTGCSAAGTCTTCTAAAAGTTCTAAGGTTTCTAAGCCTTTAAGGGTGAGATTCAATGCAAGTACTTGAGGTCTACCTAGACTGAAAACATAATGGTATCAATCTATTTTCTAAMCTAAACAATAAATAAATACATCTATTTGCTTTAACTTTATAAACAGAAATAGTTCCATATATTTCAATGTGGGTGATTTTACCAGAAAAGGCTAGTCACTCTGCAATCAGATTTATAGGAAGAAGATCCAAGTTCAAATATGTGCCATGACACACAAGACACATATGAGTATATATGTATATAAAATGTCTGAAAAAATATTGAGTTAAAAGGGTATTTTCTATTTAGTTATTCTTTTGACACCAAATGAAATGCAATAAATCATCCAGAAGAGTAAAACCCAATAAATTTAATCTTATGCTCTTAACTAAAAACAGGCAGTAACTTACTACAGGACGAATTATATATGGATTTTATGTAGTGCAACAGTTCCTGCAGGAATGTGTTAACCCAACAAAACACAAACTATTACTTAAAATTCAAGTGAAAAAAGACCAAGCTACCTCACATACTACAKTGGCAGCAGCTGATCTACTGTTACTCTCACACGTTGGACTGCTCACAAATGATATTCATGTCCTCTGTCCTTTGGGTTTTTTTTTGTTTGTTTGACGTTTTTGTTTGTTTGTGGTTTTGTTTGTTTGCTTGGGGTTTTTTTTCTAATGAGTCTTTCCTTCCCTCATGGGATTTGTGGTTAAAGATGTTATCAGTACTAAACCGTTACCAGGCTAAAATCAGCTGCTATTTTGATAATGGAAATTTGAGTTCTTATATAATGTTTTTTAAYTGCARTATACAGGATTCATATTTCTRAATAAATTTYTTCTTTCTTACTGAATATATACTTYTATTTTAAAGTATACTTTTGATAAAAATTAAGTCTTAAAAAAACCCAAGCTATTTCATCAGCACGGTCAACAAGATAATACCTGTAATAAAATGAAGAAATAGCCTCTGCATCTCTACAAACTTAATCATAGTGATTTATGAGGGATCCTTGACTTACATTAAAACCAATAAAATTTGTACTCACTGTGTGCTGTGATCTAAATATGTTATTACTCTGTCTCCTTCTTCTTCCAAACGTTTATTAACATGGTGAAGRTATTCTGGGACCTAACAGATAAGAGAATGACAAGTTCAACTACAAAGGTATGAAAGGCAGATAATATTGTTCCRTGCCAATTATTTTAAACTACAGTTTTAAAATAAAATTAATTGGAAAGGACTATTCCACCAGAACATTGTTTTGTATTGTATAATCTGTATTTTTATTGATCAACGTTAGTTCACATTAAAGACATTATAGCTGGTAGTGTGTTAGTGACAAAAAAACATCACAGGGTTACTACAAAATTATATCTAACAACCTGGAGCCTGCCCTCCCTGTTGATACCATAGCATGGTCCACATCAAAACACACCAATACTTGTGTGCCAGTGAATTTCACTGGACAGTAATACAGCATGGCACTACCACAGTTGTCATGTAATCCCACAGGAAAACATAAAAGCAATCATCTACCATATGCACCTACCTCTCTTTCTTGCATTAATCTTTGGCCTTCTGCAGCATATAAACAATTTGTCTCTTCCAGAAACCTCTGTTCAAATGACTCCTTGTAAACCTGCTCAAGAAATCAATTTAGTTACTAACATGAAACTCCCAGCAGCAGTACAGTAGCACATTTTGTTTGTCAGGCATAGAGGGTAAGTAAAATGTTAAGGATGCATACAGCTGTGGCAAGTGTCAATGTAGCACTACGATACCAAATTCTCTGTTTGCCCCTAGTTTTAGAAAGACTGAGATCAGAACTGACTTCCCAGAGCAGCAGACTTGTTTCAGTCATAAGCACTCAAATAGTCTAAATTAACAGGATTCTGTTTAAGGCACACAGCCCAATACCAGGACCCAACATCACAGCACAGCAATGACATCCAATCCACCTGAGATGTAAACTCCCACTGGTATTTCTGTGGCAAAGAAAAGCCCTTCCAACTAGTGAAACATTGGCACAAAACAGATAATTCTCATCAGTAAAACAATAACATGCTCAGATCTGCCAGTTTTCTCTCAGTGGACCAGGAAAAGTGAATTATGTCAAATTCAGTGAACTTCTCCAGAGAACAAATTAAGTATGCAAAAAAGTGCACCAACAACAATCAGCAACGTTGAAAAACTTTCGTATAATKACTAACAACTTATTATAGAAAGAAGTTAGAAAGGACTACTATATAAAGAAAAAGTTAAAACAGTCTGAAGAAGGTAACTRGGGATTAATACATAAACAAAGGGACAGTGAAAAGAAAAAGGGAAAATTCCTTGAGTGAGGTGGAAGAATAGAAGCAAATATTTCTTCCAAACAATGTAACAGAGCTGTAAAACTCATTACATTGTGACCACTTTTTGTCTCTTTAGGACTTCTAGTAGAAGGTTCCCTGCCTAATGCAGGGGGATTGGAGCTWGATGATCTTTAAGGCCCCTTCCAACCCAAATGATTCTATTATTCTATCACTTTCATTTAATTCATAAAAGCTTAATTTTTTTCCATGCCTTCTCTCTTGAACAGAATAATTTTTCTTTTATGCTAGAGAAAGCTACAGATTAAAGTCAAGAGGATTATCATGAAAGGCAGAAAACCAGGCAAGCTGCCTAACCAGAAAGTATGTAGTTTTTTATGTAGTCTTCATCTTCTAACTGTTCAAACATTCAGCCAGTTTTGTAATGCTGTATGCCACTTGGAAATGGAGCAACCTCAACTGGTTTTAAGACTGAAAGACAGCTCCTAAGTTTCATTGCACAGCACACAAGGCTGCAACGTCAACTCCAGGACAACCTATGTGGAAGCCAGGAGCACAGCATTCATCAGTCTCCTTGGTTATTTACTATCTCTGCTCACGAAAAGTTCCAATTAGTTGCAGCTTGACATGATCTATTTGAAAACCTTGGCCTTAATTTGGCATCCCGTTCTAGCCTCAGCATTTCTAAGAAGTTGCCAATACAGTGATACTTTTTGTCCAAGATCTGGACTCCTAAAAGGGACACCTTTTTACAGTGACAGAGGGTTTTCTTCTGTTCCTACATTTAACTGGCACTAGGATGAGACAATGAATGACTAAGACAGAAAAAATACTGCACATACTAAAAAACTTGGACATCTATTAAGCTCTGAGGCCATTATCTCTGCTAAGGAAAACAGGGAAAGAAATTTCATTTAAAAATAGAGTATAAGATTGCACATAAGGTAAAGAAGAAGTAATCGAACCAAAGAAATAGGTAGATTTTGAAGCACATTTACTAGATGAATAGAGCAATTTTTGTATAAAACACAACTTAAAAGGTCCAAACTGTGTTTCTAAAAGCTGTCACTAGTGAAGCTGGCTGTACTCACCTGCAGATCTGAAAGCATGCTCAACAAACTCCGCAGCAAGCTTCTGTCCACAGCTTCACCATTCCGTTCTCGTTCGATCAGCAGGAGAATTCCATCAATAGTCTTGGTTTGAACTTGCTTATCACTAATGATATGGTTTCTGAATAACTCTAGCCCCATATCCCTATGTGAATATTAAAAATTAGTAAGTCATTGTTCATTCTTTTGAAAAATCTTAGTTTCAGAAAAACAGAGACATAGAAAATACTTACAGTATATGTATATTACACAGAAAGTCAATATATGAATGGTGTGTATATTCTAACACTGTCCTCTAACAAAACTATAACAAGAATTATCCTAAAAGTACCAGAACACATGCTACCAGAGGCATACTTCAGCTCAGAACTGTTACCAGCCTGTCCAACTTCCACATAATAGACTACAACTTTCTCTGCTTATTGAAAGAAATAAAATCTGACTGTATACCTTAACATAAGATTCCCTGGATAAGACGTTCTATGTGTAATTAGAAGATTCATTCAGAAGCATGAATTCTTTGTATCTTTAGGATATTATCACCTCTATCAGATTCTTGTTTCATTCTAAGATGATGAGGAACAGTGACTGTATGCCATAAAGCAGCTAATTGTTAAACATTGAAAATTGAGCAATCTTAGATAAAATCTTTACCTCCAACTTCTTCACACACATCAGGATTTCAATAAAAGGAATTTTTCCAGTAGGAGAAAAATAAGACAAAGAATGAACAGACCTCATCAACAATACTTAGTAAAAGGAAGCCTAACACAAAGAGTTGGAGGCAAACCTCCAACAAAAGATGTCCACTGGACAAGCAAGAGGCTGGGGAAAGATGCCAGGCTCCTCAGACAGCCTGAGGAATTCACAAGAGCACAGCAGCCAGCTAGGCAGGAAAAAAGACATGCTCTTACTTCAGTACTTTATCTACTTTTTTTGTGGGGGGCTTAAGATAAAGTAACAATACCAGATTTTTTTTGCAAAGCTTGGGTTTGTTTGCTTGGGCAGTGATGTAAAATGCACCTCAGAAGGGATGCATTAAAGCAGAATGTCCAAAGATGTGACCATGGTGGGCTGAAAGTACAAAAGCATCAAGTGGCCAGGRCTGGAAAGATAATCTGCACCTTGACACAGTATCTGACTTACTTAAAAAAAACAGAGCAAGAAGCTGAATGTTGAATTTTGTCAAAACAGGAGCACCTACAGTAACACTGGACCACTGCTGAGGTGGGGGGCAGCAGTCAAGAGGAGGTTCCTCACTCAGGCTCTGCCAACTACAGCTACAAATATGCCCTGACATTTAAGCCTATGTTCACAGACCTCCTTCTATTACCCCCAGCTGACAATGAATATTCCTGGGGAAGGAGAAAACGACACATGCATATGCTGATACASAAACTAACACAAAATTTTAGAGTTTTATTATATAGATCAAAGGTAATATGAAAAACTTATTTTCAGTCTTTGCAAATGTAATAGCATGTCCACAGTCTAAAGATTAGAGGAATACTTACATGGATACCTACCATATAGAAGGAAGCATTGAATTCTGAAGCACATATGTCCGATCCAAAAATAAGAAAATGCTTCTGATCATGATCTGAAAATATATAAAGATTTTTCCCTTTACCACCATGTGATATTTTAAATTATAAAGCAAATTCTGAAAAACTACATCACAGACATGCATCTGAAGTACTGATCTAGGTATTTTAAGCTTTTTTGGTGAATAGTACAGCCACTGATATGCAACTGATTTAAGTTAATACTATTACTTGGTGATATTCGCAAGTATACCCAAGACAGTTTTCAAATTCATAACCATTAACTAAACAGTTTTGTAAGTCTGTTAGGAGTTTTATACCACATAAGCTATTCAAACAGTACCTCCAAGATAGTCAGTAAACACCCTGAAATAGTATGCTGACATGTTTTTGCTTTAAAATTTAAAAAAAAGGAGCTTTWTGCAGAGACAGTAATAAGCTGTGCAATAGATCTCATAACAAATGTTAGCTGCCAAAATTCATGAGAAAAATGGAGATATCTTAAATCCAACAGGAGGAAGAAGGTATAAAAATATATTATTGCTTTCTTAAAATAAAAGAAATAGGAGGAAGAAGTGGTTTTTTTAGCTTACTAGTCTTTTACATTCCAATTCCATTTTTACCTTTGCTCACAAGAAGGCTGCCCAGCTCTCAGTTTAGCATCAGTGTAACTCGGGATGTCAGTAATTCACCCCCAGGCCAGATAGAGATTTSTATTCCTAGCTGTCCACCTACTCTTTCCCTAAAAGATTTCATTGCCTCTGAAGCAATTCTCAAGCTGAAACAGCTTCTGGCCAAGCATATTAAAGTAAAACAGCAGTAAGGCTGTTTTTTTTCTAAAATAGCAGAAGTGTTAACCTACCACATGGGCAAGAGAGCCACTTGCCATAGGTTGTTGTTTAAAGGAAGACAAAAAAAAAAAAACCAAAAAGAATGCTTACAATAATTAAAGCAAACAGTGTTCACAACAAAAGTTTTTATGAAAACACACGTTCAAGTTAACTACATTTTCAATGCARTATCTTCAACTCTGTTTTCATCAGATTGCTGAATTCAAATAGTTTCCCTAACACCTTCCATTTTTAATTCMGATAAAAATCACCTACTTCTGCCCAACCCTCACAGGAAAGGATYTGAGGAAGGAAAACAGAAATTTAACCATATGGGGCATCTGCAGCCAAAGCTAAGTGACAATGCAATTAAAACTCATTGTAAAATGCTGGTTTGGAATGATAAGACACCTTCTTTAAGGCACAGCTCTCACAGAGTGTGCTTCAGACACGACTTTTTTCTGTAACATAAATCATTGTGGAGGTAGTAGACAAGAAAGACAGATACAAAGCAAATCTCAGTTCTTTATCGTTTCTGTTTCTTAGCTCTATATCAGGATAATCATCTCTACTTTGAAAAAGAAAGCCATAAGTTAACCTAGTTCTTGGAGCTATCTATAAGCAAAGATTTTCYAATTACTTAAAATTATGGATGGCAAACAATTTCAGCATTTCCTGGTTAGTTTTTCTTTCCACTCATTGAAAAAAAATTATCAATATATTTCTGAGTGATGTTCAAACCTCATATGAAGCCTATGAAAAATGAGAGTTAACAGAACCTATGATTCAATAACAAAAGTTCCCTCAGACAGCAAAGGGGAAAGTGAAAAGCAATGCTGAAACTTAGAGGCAGTGCAGTGCAGTGACAAAACTTTAGCCAGATTTCACACCTCAAGGATATGTATTCTGAGCAAACATCCAACTTACCATTTGTCTGCAATGATCTTGCCAGCATTTATTTATCTTCTTTAAAAATAAAAGACTATCCAGAGAATCTGTACAGCACTCATTAAGGAAAACTAGTTTGCCAGTAYCTTTAGAGGGCAGATTCTGGAGATGATCTTTGCCAGCCATTAGGCAAAGCTGCTCCATGGATATTCCAATGCTACTGTGTCTGCCAGGGATAAACCATTAATTGCAGAGCTGACCAGCACAGTGGCTGGCASTTCTCCAAAAGGCCTTGCTGTGTTTTCAAGGAATAATGCTCACAGCTCTTCAGTAATACCATCTAGTGGCTGTACTGTGTAACCTTAACATGGATAAACAAGAAATTCCACCAGTGTCAAAAACACATTTGTCACCAACTGAGGTGAGAAGGATGGAAAAGTTATTTTGTTTGTTTAATGAGTTCACACTCTGCGCAACAGGAGTGACCCTAATCTCTTAAAAGCAGTTACAGTTCTAAATAATCCTCAACAAATCCAAATACCACTCTTTTCATATACATCTCCAGGTCACCCTAAGTAATCTACAGAATTTTCTTCATTACACAACAGATCCAACTGTTGTTTACAAATTACAGAATGCTCATGTGTCTCATAAGTAAATCTAAATGAAGCTTTACCTTCCTCTCCCGCACATTATCATTTCCAACTCATTCTGGCCAAATCTGATTAATCTGATCTCATGTCCTTTGGATACACCTGCAAAATAATAAATTTTCAACTCTCCAATCCACTGTCTCTGTCAATAGGACAAGATGAAAGCAAAGATTGAAAACACTAGATTTAAAACACTTYTGAACATCATTTATAGTCTGAAAAAGCAAGAATGCAAAAGAYGGCTGTACACTGCTTTAAAGAAGATTATAAGATTTGGTTCTCAAAGACCAGGTATGTTTAAGATTACTGTACTAATGTGCTATGTAGAATGGGACTCAGCAAAAAAAACCAACAAAGCCACAAAGCCCAAAACCATGTTGGTACTATGTGACATTAAAAAATCCAAATTATTCTCTTTATGAGTGTAGGCACGTACCTGGGGAATGCAGTGAGCCAAGAAACAGAGTCACAATCCAAAGCACATTTAAAGCSTTCACCTGGAAAGCAGGTTCCTTCTAGGCCCTGGCCCCTTGTTTCCTTCTATTTCATCCTATAATTTTCTGCTAATAAAACCCAAACAAGAGAGCTGGGAAACACTGCCAGCAGCCACAGTGCTATACTACCTGCTCAATATGGCACTCTCCATCCAGCATCTGCTTGCTAAGGCACTTTTCAGGAACATGGGCACAGCAAGGTGAGCAGACTATTCATCTGCTGCTCAAGTGAGTGCAACCCCGTGGCTACTGCACAAAAGACAGCTACCACATAAAACACCTTCTCAGCATGCAACGCTTGACTGGATTCAGAAACAGGGCTGSCTACAGCCAGGTGTCCACAGAAGATCTACAGGCACTTCTGTGACCCACTCAGCTACAAGTCCAGCAACGTAACTTCAGTAAATCAGGGGAAATTTACCATAAAACTTCATCTTTCTATGCATCCCAAGACAGCCAAATGATCTCCTGAACTAAGAGCTCTCTTCCAAGACCCTCCCACAGTAAACATAAGACACATGAAGRCTTGCTGAATGCCTCTGTGATACATCACTGTTGACCAGCAGCTATTTTTGGTCAAGCAGGTGCACTCCATGTTTGAACATTCTTTTACTGTTTTTGACAATTACTGTCATTTTTTTAGGTTTTTGCTATAAGCAAACCTATAAGCATTTCCACTACTCACCTGCCACAGAAATTCATACCTGCTGAGAAATCTCATAGCACTACTGAAATTTTCTAGTTATGTGTAAAATGTGCATCCCTATTAAAATGATAAATTCTTATTAGCATGCTACACATCAATCCACAAAAATGATTCACCCAGATGACTAAAGATGCCTATAACTGATTTAAAAACATGTAGATGTCAAAGAATCTCTTTAACAAATTTACAATTACTGATGTAATTTTCACAAAGTGTTGTTTTAAAAGATAATTATTTAAACTAACCATTCTAACTATTTCTGTGCATGAGAAAAGGATATTCTCTAAACTGAAGGATTTGTGCTTTCACATGTTCTTCACAGACTTGTCGCAGCTGTTTGTACAGTGTAGCAGAGACTTTGTAGGAGCAGAGATTCTCAACAGCCTGAAAATCAAAAAAGAATCATGAATTATGAGATTAAAAAAAAAGAAATTCTTGTGTTGGTGTAATTAAGACTGACAATGAAAAAAAAAAAATCTGCATTATATGTTCAAGCTGTGCACAAAACCAAAACGTCAAAATGAAGTTATACAGAAAAATTAAAGACTTCAGGAGTCCTTTCTGATTTTGGTCCCTTCTTATTCTGCTTGTACAAACAAGGCCCACCATCACAATCTGGGTCATATTTCAGATGTGCTGTTAAACACTACAGAATTCAGCCTCCTTCAATACTGCTCAGCAGTAGAACTCCTAAAGGTCCATTTTGTGTATCCCTCAGTATGCCCACATGGTTTTTTGGGGCAGAACACAATCATACCAAATATTTTAATTTCTTAATAACTTTAAGGTAGACATTTCAACCAGTCTCTCCAAATGGTAAATGAGTATAGCTACTTTTCTGTCTTTTTATCAACTTATTTCTTCCCAAATCTTTCTACTGACTCACACATTCATGCTAAGATACATAAACTGAAAGGAAAAAATATTTAAGAAAGACCAAAAAAATAAGAAAAAAAGAAACCCCAAACCAACCGCACACTAGCTATTACATAAAGACTTGAACTGATTAATTGGAAGCTCATAGGATTTAGTTGAGTATTTATCCTTAGTTAACTAAGGAGACCAATTCTGTCCAAAACCAAATGTTCTTGTGGTCACTATATTAATGTCAACTGCCTTTATATTATTATTGTACTGCAGAGAACACAGCCAAGGATTTAAAGCACCATGTCACCTGGGCAACTAAAACTGACCCAAGAATGTTTTCCTYTGCTCCAGAGGATTCTAACCTACCTAATGTAATTTTATGTAAATTCACATAAAAAATGGCCTCTACAGTTTTGATACAATATTAAAGCATGCAAACAAACAAACAAAATTATAACACAGAGTCTATAACAGGTTTTTCATCTGGTCTTAAAAAAGGTTAAGTAAAATGATACATGCAACAAACAGTATTCAGACAATCATTCTGCAGATAGTTTGTTACATTTCCTTAAACATAGCCATTCCTATCCACCTACCCACATCTAAGTCTAGTCAGGACTCTCATAACCTTATCCTTCAGTGCTCTACTGTCTTTCCTTTGCTACTACACTGTCCTCCAGAAGGGCAGTGCTGCCTCATTTCAGGTTATTTAGGACCTCGCTGCAAAGGTAATTTTCTTTTTCCACTATTTTTATCACTCACTCCTCATTCAGCAATTCTTTGTACTGCCCCACTTTCTCTATCCCATCAAGTATAAGCTACTTCTATCCAAATCTGTGCAATCTACCACCAATTCCAGACATCATTTCTATTTTAGTCACAAAAAATTGGCTGCCACCCTCCCATTGCTCACTGACTACATCTCTGCCAAGCACCTTCATGCCTGATTCCATGCTGCCTCTAATGCCTGGAAAGGAGTATCCTTTGGGCTTCCCACAAAGCCTCCTCATTGTTTTTYAGTTTCTCCTCAGCTACTGTGCCAAATTAAATAAATAAATCAGAAGGTTTAACTGCAGGCTGGTACACCAGCCTGCTCAGCACACTGAATTCTACTAGGCCTCTCACTTCCTCCCACGATGTTGGATAAAGATTCAAAAAAACTACCAAAAAGGTCTGATAATAAGAACTGATGCACCCAGAGATATTTTCCCCTGTGGATGACTCGGTGCCCACCAACAGGCAGTTAAAATGATCTGTAAATACAGATCAGGTTTCCAGTGGATGCTGAACCTCATCTTTTATTCCTCTGGCAGGAGAGTAAGTACCTGTCTGTGCACAGGCACACCGAGCACCACCACCCACTGTGCAGAAATCTTCCTGATTTGCTGTGTTACAGATTATTTGATCAGCTTTGCACAGTGTTTACAAATAGGCAAAGAGAAAAAGCAAGAAGTACAGTTCTCCCTTCACAGTTTATCTGAAATCTCTCTCCTCTTCTGCCAAAACTCAAATGTGTACCCTAGTGATCTCATAGCCATATTGCTATAATCTCATTTCTGAGCCTCTGAAAACAAGTTAGGTAACACTCAAAGCATCTGTGGGCTTTTTTTTTTTTTGCTAGATATGAAAAAGTGGGATTTTTCAAATGCTGAATTTAAAACAATAAAATGCATTATGTCATTCAAAGTCTGCAAATCTGCAAGTATTAATAGATTAGTTTATTACAGTCAAATTTTCTACTTAAAGGGAAAAAATTATATTGAGTCAATATCYATTTACATAATCAGCCATTTCAGACCCATATATTACACACTCTAACTAAAGAGACACRTACAGCCAGTTCCAAAATCCATCCTGATTTTCTTGAACAGGGACCCAGCATGAACTGCTGGCCTTCTCTCTCACAGTCTATCCTTTGCACCTCAACTAAGCATTTAGAAAATTTTAGGTGTGCACAATAATGTTTCAAGTACTTAGCTGACAAGGACATCGATCTGCAGATCAAGCACCTGCACTCACAGATAACTCGTAACCAATTTATGCTCGGTAGCACAATTTAGTGCATCAGTAATTTTTTACAACATGAACACTTAAAAAAGCTACTACTTCAGTTAAATAGCTCAAGGCACATATATCTAAACACAGAACTAAACCACATATAAATGAAGAAAGTAGAAAGAAATGGCTCAGGAGTATATTTCTCTTTTACTGTCCCTAGCCCCTGCCCCAGTAGTCCAGGTGTTCCAGAAATACTTTTCCACCATTTGAACAGAAAACCTTAGATCCTGATTGTTATGAAAATGCAACAGTTAATCTGAAATATGGGTAAAGTGATAGTTTGCTGCCTGCTCAATCAAGATTCTTTTTTAATTACCCRAAAGATACTGAAGTGTAATGTTATTATCTAGTATCAAATATTTCAACATTACTATTTACAAGCGACTACAGCATGTACACAAATCATAAAATAACTTCATAACCCCATTAGAGTAACATCCTGCTCTAAGCATGTTGAGTGGGCAGAGCATTGAAGGTACTAAGACTGAGATCTCAGCCCTGTCCAGGAATAGCTTTCTGTGCCTCCCAACATAAACTGCTTTTCCACGGGCCCAGGTCCTCGCGGCTCGACGAGGAACTGACATGTAGAACTGCAAACTGACCAGAAACAGCCTACATAACCAAGTATCAATCAGCTTTTAACAAATCAAAATACCTTATGTTGAATGTGTGCCAAAGCAGTTTATTTGCAAAAARAMGAAACCAAAGCCTTATRGGGCTTACCTGGTAGAGCTCTTCAAGGTTGTATTTAATAGAAATGCTACTCTGTATTGCACCCACCGCTTCATGAAGTTTCTGCCAGGTATCCTGAGTGTAATTATCTGGTAATTTGGGTCTTTCTGTGAAGTAAGACACAGGTAGTTTAAAACCAGCCACTCAAGGGGAGCCTACAGCAATCTCTCTTCTCCCTCCTGCTCTATCGAGCTCTGCCAAGCCATTCTGCGTTTGACTACGTAACTCTGGCACAGGCAGAGGGRTCACTAATAATTCCACCCGAGCCTTTGCACGATCCGTTTTACCCCCCGGCTGCTGTGTTACTTTTAACGACGCCCGTGTTACTTTTAGCGAGGCAAGAACCCTCGCCTGGCTTTAATCAGCGTTGACACTAAGGTGGCTTTCTGCCGGCCCGCTCCGGCCGCTGCCCCCGCGCAAGGAGCCCCACGCGTGTCCCCAGGAGCCCTCACACRGGCACGGTGCCGGCGGCGTTATCAGCCCGGCGGTGTTATCAGCCGGCGGCAGSCGCCCCTCGCCCCGATACGGCGGCGGGGCTGCGAAGGCGGCGGGGCCCGGCCGCGGGCAAGGGGCGGGGAGCGGCCAGAGCCGCAGTAAACAAAGGTCGGGCCGGGGCCGAGCGCACCTGCCAGAGGAGAGGGCCCGGCCTGCCCCGTACCCACCTCTGAAGTTCTTGATCACGAGTTTCTTGGAGGAGGCGGTCGCGCCTCCGCCTCCTCCTCCCCCTCCCGCGGCGCGGGTGGCGGTGGCGGCCAGCGAGGCGGGCTTGGTGAGCCCGTTCGTGTGTCCCACCAAGGCCGACAAGTGCGGCTTCTTCTGCGGCTCGTCCGCCATCTCCGCCCCGGGCGCCGTGTCCGGCCGGGGCAAGGCGCTGGGCTGGGCCGGGCCGGGGCCGGCTGGTCYCCGCCTCCGCTCCCCTCCTCCTCCGCCGCCACCACCCAGCTGCCCTCCCCCACTGCCCCCGGGCAGCTGCCAAGCGCTGCCGGGCCGGGAGGCACCGAGAGCCGCCTGCCCGCCTCCACCCGCCCCGGCGGCCGGCTCGGCTGCGGGTCCAGCTGCGGGTCCGTTCCCCGGTSTGTGCGGCCCGCGGCGCTCCGGCAGCGCCAGCCCCGCTCACAAGATGGCTCCCGGGCCGGGGAAGCCTCCCCCGGGCGGCGGCAGCCTCTCGGTGTCCCTCGCTTCCCCTGGCTCTATTTGCTGGCACCCACCGAAGGGTGGCTGGAACGAAAGGCGAGGAGCAGCCCGGCTTCCTGCTCAGAAAAGCCACCAGTCCGAGAGGCCGCCCGCGCCCTGCTCACCCCCCAAATCCAACCGAGCCCAGCCCGCACRAGCATGGAGCGTGTCGTTGTCCCACACATCACCCTGGCGTTTGTGTTTCTAGGAGTCAGCCTTCTACGGGCGTTTAATGCTCGATTCAACTTTTTCGACCCAAGTCCATCGAGACCCCTCTCCAGCGCTTCCCGCGGGCAGCGCAGGAACCCAAAGCGCAACCAGCGAGGACAGCGGGAGAAAACAGGTCTCCAGCACTCTCCGGGGCTATGTAACCGGAGTGTCCCGCCACTGGGGTACTGTCACATGGAGGTCACCGCCACCTCCTTCACCAGCCGAGAGTGTAACGGGGAGCAGGGGCAACACTTACAGCCGGGCGGCGCGCCCCAGCGCACGCGGTGTGCCTCTGACGCGCGCCCTTTGCCCCGCCCATGGCTCACTCCCATTGGCTGCCCGGGTRAGGCCACGCCTCCYKGCCGCGGTGGGCGGGGCGGAGGCGWGGCAGCGGCGATTGGGCGGGRGCTGTCACGTGACGGTCGGGGCCRTTCCCGCCGCTCTCGTYCGCGCCGAGATCCGGAAGCGCGGCGGCAGTTCCGGGGCTCGCTCGGTGGGACCGGTGTGGGGCTCCCGCCTCATCTCCKTAMCCTTTMATGGCGCACATCACCATAAATCAGTACCTGCAGCAAGTAAGCAAGATTTTTTAATTAATTTTTAAATTTTTGTTGATCTGTGGGCGCTGTTTGAGTATGCGGGTGCKTTTTTCTTTGCTATAAATATGCTGCCTTGGTTAAGAAATAAATCAACGTAGAATGGGTGATGTGGTGAAGAAATGCATTTCTTCACTGTGTGTGAAGCACACATCGTTTGTAGTGCCAGGGATGCGCACCTGAAATGCCTGAAATGTGTGGTGGTTTCTGAGGCAATTTATCTGCAAGAACCACCACAGAGGGTTATGTGTGTGTCCAGGAACAAGTGCAGCTCTGGGATTCGAGAAGTACAGGGATCCAAGATGTCCATTAGTGCGGGCACAGAGTGTGTGACGTGGAGGATGGAGAGGCAGGAGCAGTCACAGGGATGCGAGCCGGACAGAACTGTCAGTGACAGTGTGTCCACTCTGGCTGGTTATTGCTGGACCATCGTATTCTCATCACTGTTACCATCTTACTCACTTCATCTGGCATCAGTTAAGCCCACTCAGAGAAGGCACAAAAAGAGAGTAATTGTTTGGGTTTTACTCTCCAAAAATGGAGCATCTGAGATGTCTCAGGACAGCAGTCTACTCTGAAAAGTCTGGATCTTGTTTGGTTGACAGTCCATTGACGATTTCATTTGAAAAGTTATCTAGCAAACATAGATAGTCTCCCTTTTCCTGAAATAAAAACTAAACACAATTTCTGAACGAGTTTAAGCAGTTGATATTCCCTCTTTTGTTGCTGTTTTAGTCTGTGGTTTTCTCCCATTTGGTATGAGCTTTCCATACATCAGATTTTTTTTTCATATGGGAACACAAAAATATGAGAAATGAAGAACAAGCAGTTGGAAAGAAACTATTAAGACGTAATATTTAAAACTACTTACATAACTGAAGAAATTTCCACTTTGAAGGGTTTCCACAATAACCTATCCAGGCAGATTATTTTTTACAAGGAGTTATCTTTAGCAGCAAGCAGAATTAAACCGTTCTTCCACAGAATACAACATTTACAGTCTTAGTGGGTTTCAAAAGAATTTTGTGTAGATAGAATATCAGTCTAATATCAGACATTGCCTTTGGAATGATATCTACATGTTAAATMTACCTGTCTTCATTTTAAAGCATTACTCAAAGATTGCGCCTTCACATACATGTTTGATGCCCATAAGTCCAAATGGAATTTAAAAAAGCTTAACCAAATCTGGCTTTCAAYTGCTGTTTTACAATGCTAAACCCATGTGCATATGTGTGCTTGTATCCTACAAATTAGGCAAAAAACACAATAGTGTTCTATTTTCTCTCTGCAATGTTTTTGAAAAACAGGTGTATTGAAAATACAAAATTATTTATTCAGTTTTAAACCTTTAAAAACTCACATTTGATTTGCTATTAATATGTCTGAACAGTGGTAACTAGATGGTGGCTTCTGTAGTTGTGTAAATATGTTGTGTCCCTGTTGCTGAGTTTTATTCTGTAATGTGACTGTTTGCTTACCTTACTTTGGTAGGTGCAGGAAGCCATTGAGAGCAGAGATGGACCATTTTGTGCAGAATTAGTATCATTTAAACATCCACATGTTGCAAACCCAAGGCTACAGGTGACAATCTGTTTTTTGACCTTTTGTTTTGCTTTCAGTTTTTCTAGCTCTGTGTGTGGGTTCTTTTTCCTTAGAGAGAAGCCTCAGAAAACTGTTTCACAGGCTGARGCAGGTGAAACCTTGTAGGTTTGTTCCCCTTTTCTCCTTACAAGGAAACTRTGTATGATTTTTGTTTTCTGGTTGGCTTTTTGTGTTCCACTTTGAGTTGTTTTCTGGATGGGTCCAGTTTTAAATGTCCTTTCTGACCAGATTTGCATTAGTTARTAGCATGGCACAGTGGAAGGGACCATAGAGAAAAAAGCAGTGGGTAGCAAGGGCCTGGTGCCTGTGCATTTCAGATGCTTTTATTTAAGGCTGGCTCTGTTCGGTTCTGGAGACAAAACATACACTAGCAACTGCTAGATTACTCTGGATGTTATTGTTAATGTAATTCAAAGTTCTGTTAGGTGCTTACTAGATGATCTCCAGAGGTCTATTCCAACTCTAGCAAATCTGTGAAAGCTGCCATGACACAATATCCATATGACATTCTGTTTCTGGTACCTTGGATGTTCCTTTATCTGTGGGATTTATTCTATATTTAGCTTCCATCTCCAGAGGAGAAATGTCAGCAAGTTTTGGAACCACCTTATGATGAAATGTTTGCAGCCCACTTAAGGTAAAGAAGGATCTGGAATGTAATGTCAATTGTGAGGTGTACAGCAGGGATGGGGAAGAATATCCTTAAGTTTACTTACCTATTTTAAAGGGCTTACACCTGGAAACCTGGTGTTTATTACTCTTATAAATAATGMTAGAATTGCAGGAAATAAAGACTGTCTTTTTCCTTTTCATATAAAGTTTGCTCTATGTACCTGGCCATCATCTGTGTATGACTGTTGATATAGCTTTGGTGTCAGTGCTTGCTGTTTCCTTTGCTCTGCTTGCTAGCTACACAAGAGTTTAGAGTGAAATAAGTAATGGAAATAAACATTTTTAAAAGGGAATTTTAGTCATGAAAGTACTCTTAGGAGAGCTTAGTATCTAAGTTATTCTCTGAGCCTTTAATTTAATAAATTTTCTGCAATCTTGGATTTTGAAATTTAATCTTGATGACAGTTTCAGTAACTATTAGCTTATTAAAATAAATACCTATTCATCTCTAGGATCTGTTTTCTACAATTCTCAAGCTCAGTGCTCTATTAAAAACTTGTGCCAGTTTCTCATGAATGTTTCTAATCATATTTCTCTGTGCCTTAACTAAAGTGTAAGACTTCATGCCTGGTAGGMCACAAAAATAAATATTTGGTTATGTATATTTTTTGATACACTAATGCACCTTTTCTTTGACAGGTGTACTTACGCTGTTGGAAACCATGACTTCATAGAAGCATACAAATGCCAAACGGTTATTGTCCAATATCCTTTTCCATAAATCTTCTMWACTGTTTTCAGATTAACTTCTTGTAGATTAAATTCTCTTTATGSTTTTTMAAAASCTAATAGAATGTGGTCTGCYTCCAAAYACCCWTCAGCTGTTTATGTTTCTAAGCAAGGAAATCCACATACACTCTTCTTCCAACTTTCTGTAGGACTAAGAAGGAATTTGTCACTGAGCTCTAAAATAGAAAATTAATTTCTCCCAGAATATAGGAGAGTTTCAAGTCATTATAATACCTTGCAGAGGGGAAGRTAATGATAAAGGAGCTTCTGTCTTGTCTCTGGCCAGTGTTTGTTACTGCTTCTGCCACTCAAAGGAGTGCATGGCTGTGCTCATATTCTTCCATACTGCAATTCAGCTCCTCARCTACTTAATGTTTTTTATTTTCTTTCATGTCTTTCATGAATTCATATATGGTACCCCTGAACAGCTGTTTCTCAGCTCTGTTCTTAATTTCATGGCATTTTAAATTTTCCTAAATCCAATACATCTTTCCTGCGAGCATTTCAGGCACATAAAGAAGAAAATTGGTGAGTATATCATAGGAAGCTACTAAAAACTAGACTCATCTTTTCCTAGTATAATACCATAGTTGTCAAACTAAAATTATACCTATAGTTTTTATTTATCCCCAGGAATGCTAAAATCAAGCCTAATTGTCTTAGTTGCCTGTTTGAGTTTCTGTGTCCAAAAGTGTGAAAACTAAACATCTGAGCTTAATTATGTAGAATGATCCATATGCAAACACATGAAGGATTTGTTCAAAGAGAAGTGGTATTTTATTAATGCCACAGTAAAAAAGGCTTTGTAAATAATTATTGTAGTGATGTGTCTGAAATGCTGAGAACTTGAAGAACTTTCCTTTTAAGAAGTGCATTCTTCTTTATTTAAAGATTAACATATACTTTTCTAATTGTATGACCAACTGGCAAAAAAAAAGATAAATTGCTTATTTCTTATGTCTTACTTATTATTTGATTTGTGCCTACTAAGTATACTATGATTTTCTTTTGCAGGGCCTTACCTATTATGTATTCTGTAGCCCTTGATCTTCGAATTTTTGCTAATAACGTAAGTAAACCTAATTAACAGCCTCATTACTTTTATCTGTTTGGTATTTCCACAGTAGAAATAATTTAAGACTTTATTACACAGCAGTTTTGCTCAGATYTTTTTAACTCATTGTTTAGGATTTTGTTGGCACACTAAATTCRTCAAGTCCTATTGAAAAACAAGGTTGTTTGGTCTGCCTACCTCCCACTTGCAGATGGAACTAGAGGGGCTCTGAGAACCTGAATGCAACTCCCAGCAGTTGTTTAGAACTTTTGAAGGGATAATATTTTCTTTATTGAGACACACGTGATGTAGGTGATTATTTCTGTGTTATCCCTGGGATTTGGTGGAAATGTTTATAAACTTTTGGAGGTATCACAGTCAACCAAGCTGATAACAACATTTACCATATCTGAAGAGGGAAGTTTCTGCTCCATTTTTCCAGCTGTGTGCACCACTTTTGATGCTTTTTGTAGCCCTTGGTGAGCCCATACAGCTGCTGACAGGCAAGTAATCCCCAAATTTACATTATTTTTCTCAGGCTGGTGAACTGAAGTAGATTGTGTAGGGATCTGTTGAGAACTACTAGGCCGAGTATAGTGGCAGAGTTGTGATCTCATTCCGAGTAACTTTTCCTGAAGAGATGAAGCTAGAGTTCAAGTTAGGTTAGAGTTTGACAAGATCCAGTATTTTCAGTATTCAGCATTYTGTTATGCCCACTTAGCCACAAAACCACATGGAGTATATTTTGTGTGTGTGATTGCTTTGTGATAAGTCTCAATTCTCAGTCTGAATGAGAGAAATCCCTTTCTCCAAGCTGCATGAGAAAGGGAGATGTTGAATCAGTCATTGTGGAAGTGTTTGAACTCTGTCTTCTAACCTTAGTGTATTCAAAGGATTTGAATGCAGAGAAGACTTCTGCAGCCAAGGATGYATTTCCATTTCTTTTCTTTACAGCTAATGAGAAAGCAGACACTRTAATAAAGCTTTTTAGAAAGTGCACAATGAATATCTACTTGCTGTGTTTTTTTCTGTTGTTTTTCTGTTGTGCATTAGTTAGTGCATGGATCTTTCCAATGTGTTGACAACTGATTTTTTTTTTCTCTTGCTGCTGTAACACATGATTTGTCTTTCTTCTGGAAGTCCCAGGTCCCAGTAGTGTGTGTTACTAGTGGAAACTGTTGAATATGATTTAGAAATAAAATCTAGTCTTTGTGGCTGTGGAGAGAAATAGAATCATAAATTGTATAACTCAAACTCTGTAATTTTCTCTTGGTCTTTGTAAACTTGAGTTGAAATGTTAATGCTCCAATTCAGGTATTGAGCTTTGAATTTAAGTTTCTGAGACCTGCATTAAACTGAGTGATTCTAAAGGTAATAGTGATCCTTTGCTATTTCCAAAGAACTGTCCTCCTGTACATTTGGCTTGGTACATGTCCAGGAGCCTCTCTGAGTATTTTCTTTTATTCAGTGAGCTTGACTGCCTTCTGACTGGAGATAGCAGACATGACAGATCTACTGCTATAATACTTGATAAAATGGTGTATTAAAGAACCAAACTGTTCACAACCCAGTGAACCATGATGTAGAATTACAWACTCTTTCTTGCACTGTAATGCTAGGCAGATCAACAGCTTGTGAAGAAAGGGAAAAGYAAAGTTGGTGACATGTTGGAAAAAGCAGCAGAACTGCTGATGAGCTGCTTTCGAGTCTGTGCCAGTGACACGTAAGTGATTGATCCTCTGTTGAACTTGTGCTATTAAATTGTTAAGAACTTACCGAATTTTGCTTTAGATTTTCCTACTTACTAAGACCATATATGGGTCTTAGAATTAACACTTCTGAGGCTTGTATCTTTTCATTTATAGTCTGTTCTCTCTTTACTATTAACTACAGTGGGAGAGCCCTCACTTCAGGTTTAGCATTCCTAGCAGGTGTTGGGAGGGACTGATTATGTCTCTGTTTCTCAGGAGAGATGATTAATCCTTCTGTGCCCTGTTAGTTGTGAATTTTGCTCCATTAGAATCAGATAGCAAAGAGGTGACTCAGGTTTTCAGTGTTATCAATTTTAACGCTTCTGAAGTGGAAAAAATGTGKTTTTTTCCAGTCTTTCATTCACCTTACATACACCTTTCATTCACATTGCATGCCACTGCTGTGCTTATTTATGTGTTACCTGCAGACAGAAGTGAGGACCCTGATGCAGATGAATAATAYTTTGCATGACATCTTTTCATTATRTTGAGRAAATACATAGCAGAGGTACACCTATGTTTACCCTAAAAATGCTATGGAGTGAATTTACTGTAAGGACAAAGTAATTATTTACTTACAATGTTCAGTACTAGCAAGCTTTTTCTTTTTTCTTCTGACAGTCGAGCAGGTATTGAAGACTCAAAAAAGTGGGGCATGTTGTTTCTCGTGAATCAACTGTTTAAAATTTATTTTAAGGTGGGTTTAAGTCTGGTAAGCTGCGTTTTGCATTTCGTATTCTAAGTTAAACCCACCCTGTCTTTATATGATACTGTCTACCTACGCTCTGATTAAAATGCTTTTCTTTTTAACAGATCAACAAGCTCCATCTCTGTAAGCCCTTAATTAGAGCAATTGACAGCTCAAATCTGAAGGATGAGTACAGTATGGCACAGCGAGTTACATACAAATACTATGTGGGACGCAAGGCTATGTTTGACAGTGACTTTAAGCAAGGTACTTGTGCCAGTAACACACTTTTAAAGGATTGCTGCTTGGTGTGAAATCTGGATGAAGTTATGTGTGTATGACTCAGAATAGAGATGAGATTACATGACACTTCTAATTGTAGTATATGCCCAGCTTTGAGGTGTTTGTGTCAGTGAAGTTCCCTGCAGTATTTTGCATTATTTGTGTGCATGACAAAATATATGAGCATCCAAAAGAAGAGGYTTGTAAAAATTTCACAGAGGAGCTTTGAACTCTTCCAAGTTGCTGTGTGCCACGTAGGAAATATTCAGCAAACTTTAATGTAGGATTAGTTTTTTAATGCATTGATTTTGGAAGATGTAGGAACTACATTTCTTAGATTTCTAATAAGTAACAGAAATGCTTCTAGAGCATCACTAACTGAAGCCTTGACCAGCATCTATTCTGGAGCTAGTTCTGTTATTCCTAACAGAGTGTTCTGCCTCTCAGAGTTAYCATTTTTTTCTCTAAGCAGTGGAAGCTGCTGACAGATTTTCATGCTGTTATGCTCTGTGGTCTCACTGGCACGTTTCTGCAGCTCAGGAGATGTGTGAATTGAATTCAGCTTTCATCCCTTGAAGAACCTAATCTGAATTTAGAAAACAGTGTATTATCAGCACGTCTTGAGATTCTCTGCTTCTGTAATAGGAGCACAGTAATATTGATGAAATGAGCTGAAAAATCTAATATTACTTGTAGCTGAAATGTCTGACATCTAGACCTCAAYAAGTTTTCGTTGACTTTCTAAAGGATTATTTATTTTTCCGGTAATACTTTGTATTTGCTGTGACTCTCCTACTTTTCCTTACATATTTTGGTAGGTGTGATTTTTTTATACAATTTCAAATTTTGTGTGTTCAAGGTAGAGATGGAATTGAGCACAGAATTTGGGTTAYAGCTTTAATCCATTTTTGTTGTTGATTCTTGTTACTCGTGTTTGCAGCTGAAGAGTATCTGTCATTTGCCTTTGAGCACTGTCACCGATCAAGCCAGAAGAATAAAAGAATGATTTTGATCTATCTGCTGCCAGTAAAAATGTTGTTGGTGAGTAGATACTACTTTCCTAAATTAGGGGAAGGGGATATACGTGCAGGTAGTAAAACTGATGCTCTGTATTTTCTTGCTTTTCTGTTACTGGAATTCAGAGGCACTTTTACCCCTGTAAGAGCCAGCATATGCACACCTTRTTGTGTGAGGGCAAAAAGTGTTGAGTTGTAATTTAGAGCAACACAGGAAAGGAGAAAGGAGGGGAAAAACACAGCCAAACAAGAAAAAGGCACCCGCAAACAAAACCAAACTGGCCCTCTTTACCCCTACCTTTGTCCCACCCGGCGTACGGGAGCAACCTGATGTTACTTCTGTAATAAAGGTATTTTTGAATTATTTGAAGCACTCACAGTGTAACTTCTGTCTTGTAGCAGAGTGCCTCTGCTGATCAACTGCTCACAAAAGCCAGGGAAGATGTGTATTCACTAGAACAAATTTGTCTGCTTCTTTCACCTGGTGGAAGGAAGATGGATGTGCAAACAGATGGCTGAGGACTRTTGAGAGGGGTTTGCCACAGTTACAGCCTATGTTTGGGTTTTCTATTTGAAGTCATACATTTTCCCATTCAAGGCATGATGAAGACTCTTCTTCATCAGAAGAGTCATGAGGCAGAGCAATTTGGTTTTGAAAAATCAGTGAAGACTTGTTACTGTTTGACCATTTCATATTTCTGTTAAAAGAATTAARCACATCTGTTTTTTGTTCCTCTCCTTTCCCATATGCTGTGCTAACATTTCTGTATCCCTGAATGAGTGGATTATGCTGAGAATTAATTAATTGTAACTGAGGGGTTAGGAAGTAGGTTTCAGAGTTTCCTGTTCTGGCCCTGTTACCAAAGTTACCCATGGAGAATGTTGTTATGACCTACCTCTGTTGAGCTCTCATTTTCCACCTTTCCCTTGACCTGTTTGTGACCTCCCYGCCTCTTCCATTCAGTGGTCCCTTTCCAATCCCTTGCTGTGTCAAGTGGGTAAAGGGGTAGTATAGCAGGTATGGTAATTGGCTTCTGTTTTCCTTTTTTTATTTATTAACTTTCTTAGTGATTGTTTTCAGATCAATCAGTGGTAGGGTTCATAAAGGAAAACTTACTGACAGTCTCTCTAAAAACTTTGTTCCAATCTTGACTGGATGCCTTCAACTGATGGGTCTGTTAGTGCCTAGAATTACTGTGGCTTTTCTKGAGCAGTTCTAGTGTATAAGAGGCRCTAAAGAAACTGGAAAAAGGTCATTGTTTTTGCAATTGCTTTTTTAAAATCAGAGCCCAAACATTAACACTARCTTCAAACTGTTCTARAATAGCTTGTATRTTGTTTTTTKTTCCYAGMAGCTCTCAGTAAACCTGCAGCTCARTTCTGCTCTCAGCTAATCCTTCACCCAGGAAAGGAGTTAGCAACAGCATGGCATGATGTAACTAAATTTAAAGTCTGACCTAGTCAATGTACATTCTGATCTTTGTTGTGCAGGGAATAAAAAACAAAGTTTCTTTTTGATTTTGTAGATGGTTCTGTCTTAAGTGATCTAGCAATAATAATTAATTTTGTTTCTTCTAATTTAATCTTTCTCTTTTTTTTGGAGGGGGGTAGGACATAAAATTTGAATCTGTTAAGGCCTCATGTGAAAGGTTCTATCTTGATTCTACAAGTTTGATAGCTGTTCCCTAACATTAAGTATTTATATTCGCTAAATCATGATAAATCAGTAGTTATTGTGAGTTGTGCTGCAAGGTGTTTGAGATGGACAAGAGGGTGTCTTAAAATACTTGTATTCACTTCTTACCCTATAGCAAAAAAAATGGTTAAACATTCCTCTTTTTTTTCTCAACAACTTTTTTTTATAGCTTACTAGATTCTATTTAAAATGCATTTGACTTTACCCTGGAAAACTTGGACACCATTTATTTTTCAGGGCCATATGCCAACAGTTCAACTCTTAAAAAAGTATGACCTTATGCAGTTTGCTGAAGTAACAAAGTCTGTGAGGTATGATGCTTGGTTTTTGCTATTCAAAAAGTATTAAGTAAAAAGTATTTCTTTGGGATGATGGAGGAAAGCAGTGGAGGCATATTCTTACCACATCAGATAATTTCTCATCGGGTGAAATGTTCTCATTTTTTCATTTCTTTATCCTTGCAGTGAGGGAAATCTTCTCCTATTGAATGATGCTCTGACAAAGCATGAGACCTTCTTTATTCGATGTGGAATCTTTCTTATCCTTGAAAAGYTGAAAATTATCACGTATAGGAATCTCTTCAAGAAAGTGTAAGCATAGCAAAACCTACTTTTTTTTGCAAAAGCAGATTTAATATGGTTTCACTGGRGAGTGAGGTAGAAGTGTATATGCTCCTTAGTTCTCTGAGAGAGCTGACTTCCTGTTAAGGTGAATTTCTTGTAGAAAGGCCATTTTTCTAAGAAMCAGAACTTGTGATTATTTCTCAATAACACATTTTTCCTTTTCTTTCAGATATTTACTACTCAAAACCCATCAGTTATCTCTAGATGCTTTTCTGGTTGCTCTGAAGTTTATGCAAGTAGATGATGTTGATATTGATGAAGTCCAGTGTATTTTAGCTAACCTTATATATATGGTAAGTGCTGACCACTCCTTGTCTGGTCCTTCCAGAATTCTGACAGTAAAAAACATTAGCTAGAGAATAACAGTTCAGTAATCCCTGATTTCCTTGTGTTTTAAGGATTGCTGGACTTGTGCTCCAAGTGAAATGTTTACATGTGCCCTGAGGACTTCCTTTAGTTCCTGCCTTTTTTTGCAAGAATCAGTTGAACTTGAAATTTCACATTACAAATTCAATACTGACATTTSTATATATGCATTAACATTGATTTAAAAATACAAACATTTTAACTGGCACCAAAAAGATTTGTTCTGCACTTGAAGTAGTAGACTCTTGATCTTCTCAAATTAGAAAAAAATAGAGCCAGATTCCTTTGGTTTTGTTCCATATTTTATCTTTTGCTCTAAGTGAATCTGAATTACTCATGAATGGATAAAGGCTTGAAATCTTAATATTTGTATTAAATCAGAAGTTTTGAAGCACCATTGCATCTTTTTCTTTCTGCATCATGTCAGCAAGAAAATTGGCCACTTCTCTGTTTCTGAAACATTTGGTGTGATCTAGGTCACTAGGAGATTTCTTTCAGTGTTACAACACTATTGGAAAGAAAGCATGTAGTTTATTAGATMTGGAATACTAACTGATTAAAATCCTCATTTTAAAGTGAACAAGAGTAAATTTAGGAGCACTTCTGTAGAGCTCTGTCTCTTCAAGGCAGTGTCAGCAGACCTGTAGGGGGCCCTGGCAAGAGCCTCTCGGTCTGACAGTGCCCTTAGTACACAAACGTGGTGGTGGCTCCAACTTTCCACTCACTCTCCAAGGTGACCCACTTACATAAATTGGAYCCTCAGGGACATTAAAAACAGTAGTGCAGTGGTGATGGAGCATGCACAGCTTGGCTATGGTTAGCTTGTAGGTGTTTGCTTGGGTTGTAGGGATTGTGTTAGCAGCTCCCAGAACTAACACTGCCTTTTTCTCCTTCTGCCAGGGTCACATTAAAGGCTACATATCCCATCAACATCAGAAGCTTGTGGTCAGTAAGCAGAACCCATTTCCTCCTCTGTCAACAGTGTGTTGAGTATTGCATTTCAGCCATGCAAGTACTCTTCAGATACAGGGTTTGCCCTGTGGAACTGCTCCCAGTCACCCCAAGAGCACTGTAAATGGCCTGGTTCRTGTCCAGGACTGAAATACCAGGAACTGTTCGTGGCTTCTTTCCCAGAATGGCCAAGGCAGCCAGTGTTACAAAGTGCATTGGAATGAAATGCTAACTTTTAAATGGTAGTTTCCACAGGCTTTCTAGATCATTCGAACTATTTCATGAAGAAATAAAGCAAAGCATTCCAAATTCCTTCTGAACTACTTAAAAGCTTTTATAAAGTACTTTGTGTTACTATTTCTGYGTTTATCTTTCAGAGAGAAGTATCAGCCTTTGTTACTTGTGTTAATCTATTCTTCAGAATGGAAATAATGTTTTCTTACATGGTTTCCAATTTTTTTGTAAGTCTCAATAATCTTTTTGGTATTAAATACTCTCTTSAAGTTTTCTCTAAAAACTAGAGAAGCATATGACACCAAAAACTTTACTGTGTCAATGTGGCAGGTGCACACAGGTGGGTTTGGGTTTGTTTTTTTTTTCAATTCTGGTAATATTTTGTTTAATTTTTGTTACGATGAAAAAAAGTTGAGTAGCTAATTAATCCATACTCTTGTTTTATTTTGCTTTTGGGGAAAACACTACCACTGGATTCAGTATTTTAAGTGTTACTATGCTGGGGGTTTGGTTTGTTTGTTTGGGGGTTGTACATTATAACTTAGTCCAGACTGATGAGATTGAATTTTGGGGTTTTAAAATTATTTTAAAAAGAAATTCAATTTTCTTTTCTGTCTTTGACAGYTGGGTTTTATTTTACCCTCTAACTGACATGGATGTCATTCATAAGGGAAAACATAGGTTCCATGTATGAGGGGAAGCATTTTTTAGCATGATGAARGTGTCAAGTCCTTCCTCAACACAGACAATTAAAAAACTTGCCATTCCCCCTGTCTTTGTAAGTTTTACTTGTATGGATCCTGAAATACTACGAATTTGCTGAATCAAACCTCAGAGTACTAGCAASATTTAAAATCACAGAAAAATATTTGACATGTTTTGAGGTTTAGGTTGAACAGTTCTAGGAAAYTGAAAGTTGAATCTGTTTTTAGCACAATAACTAGGCTTACTGCATCATGACTCAGTACTGTGTGTCAGCAGAAGCAGGAAAGACAAGCAGGCTCTTCTCTATAAACTGGAGTTAAACACATTGTTGCAACTTCTATTGCTGCAAATTGTAGTAGAGTAAAATGAGGATCCTGGCTGCATCCTTATGTTTCCTTGGAATACTGGTAGGGGCTTGGTGCTTGGGAGTTGGTTGTGTTTGTGTCTCATTTTATTTTTTGTTTAACCCATATCATGTACCTGGCGGTGTTGGTGAAAAGCAATGTTTCCCACTCAGTGTCCTCTAGCGGCCAAGATCCCAGGATACCAGTCAGAAACCACGTGCCCTTRTACTCAGTAGCCAGAAAGCTTCCTCCAGCCAGTTGTTTGTCCACAGCCTCCTGGAGGTGCCCACAGAACTGCCTGTTTGTGAGGCTGATGTTGAGTATTTGATTGCAGTCCTCAGCAGGAAGGTATGAAACCTGCAGCTCATCACCTTGAAGGTCATCACCTTGCATTCTCCAGCCACTGACTGTACCAGCYAGTTTTGGAATTAAGACATGTTCTGCAAAGTCTCTTTCAGGGGTGCACACRGGAAGGTGGTGGTTGTCACACTCAACATGCTCTTGGAGTTGTAGTAAYGCGACGTTGTTCTCACCAGTGTCTTCATCGTAGCGGATGTGTATGTGCTTCTCCCTAACTTGCATTGTCTTCCCAGTTCCACTTGCTCCATTGGGCCCTGTGAAGCAAGGACATTCCACTGCTCTTAGGAATACTTTATCAGAGACCTGAAAGCTACCTGCAAGCTGAGAACTGCATGATCTTGCTGAGAAACTCATGCAGCAGAGGAACTCGAGGTGCTGTCCTTTAAAACAGCTGCAGTAAAGGGAAATGAGCTTTTTAATGCTTCATAGGAGCATGCATAATTTCAGCAGTAAGGACAAATACACAACATTGACGTAAATTTTGGCATGAAACTAAAGCCGCCATTAAATCCACCATGTTTAGCTGACCCCTGGATGCTGAGTTTTGAACTGTGCTCAAGAGGCAGTTGTCTGCTTGCTTTCTAAAGSGTAGTGGGGCAGCTGTAGTTCCAGCTCAGATACTTGACTGAGCTCTTTAAATGAAATGACAGCATATTTATTTCCTTTAACAATATTTTCATGCAGCAAGAAGTTCAGTAAGCTTTTTAAAAATTCAGCTTGTCAATATGGAAACGTGGTGCAGCAACAGAAAATGTGTTGGATCACCTACCAGCACCAACCCTGATTTCAAAATGGCTGTGCAGGAGGGCGCACTCTGCTGTGGTCAACACGAAGTTACTTTTTAGCAACACTCCTCCACARAAGCCTTTTCCTTCTGGGTTTAGCAGTAGCACCTAAGAAAATGTAAAAAGACAATAGATAGCACTGTCCCTGTGAGGTTGAGTGATGCATTTCATTAATTGCTAGGAGTACCTGCCAAGGAAATCGCTYATCACTTTTCTTCCTGGTTTCACTTATCAGGTTACCACTGTCTTGAAGTCTGCCACATGCACACGCATCTACCAAATGAATTTAAACAAAAGTATCAAAACTTTGTGCTGTATCATTTCAAGACAGCTAATACCTGCAAATGCCTTATTGTGTTCCACCTTGACTTTGGGGTTCTCTTTTTGCAGAAAGGAAAAGGACAATGACAATTTCTCAGCTGGTGAAAATTGGAACAACGTGCTTGGAATTTGTCATAATAGTTTAGCAATGGGCTGAACATTTTGGGCTGCTTGTAAGTGGCCAGGTTWCACTATGCCTGTCACTGATGACATGAGGCTTCCTCTCCAGCCAACCATCAGCACAGCTTGCTTTCTCRTCTTTGTGTGCTGTATTCAAATTATGTCAAATATCTGATAGCTGTGGTCCAGTCTGGACAAGAGACATCCTGGGTTTTTCTTGTTCCAGCTGTCATTCTAGGGGCATGCATGCCTTTCTCTGGTTCAAACACCACACATGCTTTTCAACTGAATCACCTTTCAATTGGATCCATTATCTGCATTTGTCACACTTCGAGTTGGTTTGGATTTGCATTACACAGACTGGATTCTGTTCAGGTGAGGCTAAACCACAGGACACCTTCCATAAGCACACATGACATGCTCTCACCACTAATGGGTGCTGAGCAGGACTGAACTAAGCCAGTTTGATGTAAAGCATCAAAGTGTGCACTGAGTGTGGACATCAGTCTTTCACCACCATGAGTGTGGCTCTACAGATGAGCTCCGATTCAGCTGCCCCACTTGTACTAATACAGACACAGGTCTAAGTATGCTTCTGTGTTTTTAGTAGAATTCCTTCATAAGGGTGTGAGATTGAATAAAGTATCTCGTGTGAGMCTGAAGAAATCAAAAGGGCTACTACTTCAAGCTAATTAACATGGCAGCAAATATTTCCCTTCATTTATCAGACCAATGGTTGCCTGATGGGAATCAACTGAAGCTAATTCTCAAGCACACGTGTTCAGCAGTGTTACTTTTTAGCAAACCTACGAGTGGAAAACCTGGTCCAGTGAGTGATAGGTAGGGTGATGCAAGTCCTGTCTACTGATTACTATTTAAATATTCTGACCAAATATCCCTTGTTTTACCATTATTTTTCCATCTTTGGTCTCTAGGTTCCTTTTTCTTCTACACAGTAGATATTCTCATCGCCCTAGCCTCAAAGCAAGCTGATCACTCCTGGATGTCAGATGGTGGCCWGCCCACCCCAGCCCCCTGCTGCCCCCCATATGTCCATGCTCACACCTACCTAAGGCAATGCACTGTTTTTTGTCCTTCCCAAGCTTGTAGCCATCAGCACAGGAGCAGCGGTAGGAATTTCTTCCTGGGTAGCAGAAATGGTCACATCCTACCTTTGCTTGGTGGTGACATTCATTTTTAGCTAAACAGAACAAGCAGAGGTAAAATATTTGGAATGGTTCAGGTGGAGTGTTCCTTCATAGTTTGAGTCCTCTATGTTGGTTTTTTTTTTTTTTATTCACTTTGTGTGGAGGTGGGTAGGGACTCTGGCTTGGTAGTATTTTTTTCCCCCTTGTTAAGCAGAAATTGGAGAGAGCTCTCTGCAGTATGCACAAGCTCATTGCAAACTGCTCCCCCCAGAACCTCCTTGCACCAGACACTGTACCTCTGAGTTCTGGGGAACATTAGCCATAGCTCAAACTGGGCCCTCCTGAACCCATGGAAAGATGCCCTGGGTTTTTAAACAGAGCACCAAGTATCTGCAGCAAGGGTACTGTTGCACATGTTAAGAAGACAAGTATTGCTTGAGGAAGAAGGCAGCCACAGTTTCTGGTTTTGAGAGAAAACAAATACATAGCTCTCCTTTTGCACGCTTGTTTAAATTACTATCCAGCAAAGATAAAAAAAAGAAAGGGAGTACAAACTTTGAAACATGCTCAACTTTCCATAGCTGAACAAACACTTAAATCTTTAGCACAAAGCAACAGCTGTTTGATTTAGCTTGTAGGTAGCAAAGAACCTCATATAACGTGATTCCCTAAGGCTCTGCAGAGCAGATCTAGTTCCCAGCACTGGTCCAAGCTGTGTCACCTTCTGTGCTCCCCCAGAAGCTGGTCACAGTCACACCCCTTATACAGAAAATGACCCTGCCTTGCTGCAGCCAGGGCGTCTCCCACRCCAGGGGACCTCTGAATCAGCAGAAATACTGATGTAAGGGCTGGAAAGTAGAACCTGGCGGATATAAAAATGTAGTATCTGGCCCAGGGGCTTCCTGTGCCAGAAAGCATCTGTTTTGCTTCATTCTTTTCACTTCCACCGGAAATTGTTTATTTTCTGGAGTCCTTCTGTCCTGAGGGAGTGTCTTGGGGTGTGTGTGTCCTCAGAGGCACCAGGGTAGCTGGGAAGCACAGGTCCTTCAGGCCACACACCATCTGGGACCAGTGCAGGACAARCAGCCAGGCAGTGCAGGTGGCAGTGGCAGTGGCAGGGTTGCTTTGGGATGTTGTGGTTTTGTTTCAGCCCTCTTGCTGCATCCCCAGAGAAGGGAGGCTCGGGGGGCAGGGACAGCCTGTGTATCCTCAGCATGCCATAATAATTTGTAGACAGGCTGCACACATCCCCCCTGCTCCACCAGGAACTGTGTGTTTTAACCAAAAACGTGGTAACTGGCATCATGGGGGAGCTGTGTATGGTTTCACAGGGACACCCTGCGATGGGAGGGGATGGGGCGATTCTCCGAAGGGGGAGTGCATTACCGAAAGCACAGTTCTCTCCCTCGTAGCCCTCGGTGCAGGTGCAGGTGTAGCCACGGATGCTRTCCTCACACACGCCATTGTGCTGGCAGGGGCTCGAGGAGCATCTCCTGCCACCTGGAGAAATGGAGAGGGAGGATGAACACCACCACTGACCCCAAATTACACAGCCCCCTTCCCAGCACACGAGCCACTCAGAGAAGGGCGTGGGAACAGTTTGGAAGGAAATGGGCTAAGTGTCACTGAACTGCTCCTCAGGGGGAATTTTAGCTCAAGTCTGCTTCCAGAGACACTCTTGTAGCCCTTGTYAGAGAAGCTGGGAGGTGCCCAGAGGCAGAGCCTGCTTCTGGAGGATTTGTGCTCTGRTCCAGGGTAARGGACTGAGTTAGAGTTCATGCTTTRTTACAAATGTGAGAGAYAGGTKTTTTAGGTCTCCCATGTTAGACTGATATGCACTGGATAGAAAAAGCTGGCATCAAAATTATTTAGCAAGTGTACMGCAAGCAACCTCAAAACAGGAGGAAATATGACTTTTATTTATCTGTACAATTATTATACCACTGCTCAGAGACGAGAAAGCCTGATCTTTCTGATGAATTGACCATTGACAGGAGAGAGTGTCCTCACAATGAGGGAAGCAAGCTGCCAGTTTCCCTTCAACTGCCCATGGGAATGACTCCAAAACAGTTTGAAAACATGGTCCGAGTAATAACTGTTTATTGTAGACATAAGGTATTAGTAAGCAGCCCAGAAAAGTCTAACATGGGACACGTCTGACCTTTCTAAAATTYAACACTTTGTCAGAGAGGTTAACTTAGTCAGCAAGCTGCCCTAGCTGATTTCAGGGATGGAAAAGTGAAAATTCTGCCTGCTACTGGGAAAAAAACACCAATCATCATTTGCTCAGGCTATGGGCACACATATCTTTGAGAGTTAGATGTACTAAAATATTGGCTGAAAGAGTAACCACCCTCAACCCATCTGCAGTCAGATGCCACAAGCATAAACAAACTCAGCATAGGCCTCCTGGGAGGGTTTTGGGGTGACTTAGGGGAACCACACCTACACAGCTGAGCAGGCAGAATTGAGGAGCTGGAGGTAGGGAATGGTTACCCCTGCAGCCTGAAGMACTTAGATGGCTTCAAGCCTCTGAAATGCATGCTGGGAACAAAATCAATCCAGCACCTGGCTTCTTTAAAGGAGGAAAGAGAAGATTCAAGGAAATACAGAGAAATTGGCATGATTTCTGTTACTGGAAAGCCACTAGAATGATTAAACTGTAAGCACCTAGCAAAATAAAAAGGTGGTAAGTAAGAACCAACATATATTTTTCAAGATCAAATTATTCAAACCATTTAAATCTAATCATATTATAGGATAAGGGACCTAGGGGGAATCAGTGAACATCACAGAATAGAAATGTCTCCAATGACATTGTCATTAAGTGAGCTAGGAAAACACAGACTGCTATAAGGCATACACAAAACTTTTGGTAAGTGATGTTTCAAGAGAGATTGTCAATGGCAAAGTTTATACTGTTAATAAAAGAAAGCCAGGGACAAGCATGACCTCAGGCAAAGTGCCCTGACAGCAGACATCCAGCAAGATGCCASTACATCAGTTTTGACTTGAAGGGACAAAGGTGGAGCAGTGCAAAACAGATCTGGTGTGTGTTAGGTGGGTRCTCAGCCTTTCTCCTCAGCTCTCTTTTATTCACAATGCAGATTTATCCACTGCATCCTGGACTTTCAGGGGAAARCAACATGTATACCAGAAATCTAGAAAGTTATATTATTGGAAGACAGGATGAAAAAATGTGTTTGTTTAGTGAGGAGGAAAGAAACACTCTTCAAAATGTTAGAGAAGTCATCACAAAGAATGAAACACACACTGTTGTTCTTTAGGGAGATGACAGAACATAMGGCTTTTAATTACAGCAAGAAAGCCACCCCTGAGGCTGAAGTTGGTAATGTCCTGATTGTGGCTAAGCTTGTTTGTAGGGACCATTCTGGACTGGTCACCCTTCTTCCTAGACTAGAGAGGAAGCCTGCATGACATGCTTAGTGCAAACATCCAATGACTCAAAATAGAAAATAATCCCACCCTCACAGAAGTAATAAAATTCCAGATATTTAGCATCATTCTTCATAACATAGCACTTTTGGGAATCTTCTGTGCAATGGTTCCCACGACTCTGTGGTTCAGTGGCTTCTGCAGAAAATTATTACTGACTGCGTGTTCTGCCACCTCTTATTCACAGTTTAAACCTAAGATTAGAAATTAATTATAGCTAAATTAAAAACAAGAGGAAAGCTTGGGATGAAGCATACAAAAGAAAAGGGAGGGAATAGGGCATAGTCTCCATCAGCTGGTACCACAGACTCCTTGYTCAGGTGGCATTTAGTTACATCAGGCCCTCAGCTCCTACAGATTTGTTTCTTGCCTTGACAGCTGACAGGGAATGATGCGATGCCAGTGTGCAGAGTTTGTAGGCAGTTCAGTAGCTTTTAATACCTATTCATTAATACCTATTCATCTCACTCAGGTTCRAGTGCTAGTTCTGTATTTGGGAGATTTTGCTGGTAAAACTGTGCTGCTCTGTTGTGCCAGCAAAACATACTTCCTCATGTCCCAGACTGTTTCAGAACAGTTTTAGTTTCAGAAAAAGAAGTAGCCTATTTACTATCATAACCTTTCCTCACCTTCCACTTTCATTATTTTTGCAGCTTTAAATGGTTTTTCCTATATATTACTTTTTAAAGATCATTCCTCAACAAGAATTTTCCTTCTGCTTTATTGCAGACATGACAAAGAGAGACTTGTTTTTTTGCATAAACTCTTAGAAAACCTGTGTTAGACTGAATCATAATGTTCATATTGTGATAGTRTCATGATGGAGAGAAATCAAGAGGCCAGCTTACCATAGTAGATATCCCAAAACATTTTCTGGATGGAAAAAAAAAAAAGAAGTAAGRTTTTAATTCTCACGTAATGTAATACGCCATAAATATTTTACTAAGCCAAAAACATTTATGAGAGAATATATACAATGGTTTAATGTTTACAAAGTTGCACAGCTACAGTTTCTGCCCTGCTAGCAAAATATCCATGAGATGGGAGGAACTTTGCCCACTGCTTACTCTATTGTTTCTTAAGAAGCTATAAAGGAAAATAAACACTTCATAGGCCAGAGGGGAACAGCTGGATCCTTTAGCAATGTAGCTTCCTGAAAAAACTGGCTGGCTATTGTTTCTCTGGTGTGCAGCAGCCTGGGAAGTGACCCCATCCTGTCCCACCCCACAGGTGCTGTGGAGGCAGAGCAGTCAGCACAGAACAGAGCTGCAGGGCACCAGCACTGCTCACCACCACTGTGTACCCTGCATTTCCCTGCCTACTGCAGCTGACCCTGGTGCTGCTTTCCCTGAAGGGACACCTCTGCCCACCCCTCCCTTCCCCAAAGCCCTACAGCTGTTTCCTCTGCTCTCCCTAAAAACAAAAACTCCATCCAGATTCCCTATAAAGAGCACAGCATCCATCTGTACATGTCCAGAGAGCCTCTTGTGCAAGGGAATTTGCAGCTACTCACCAAGTGAGCTTCTCTCTATAGGTCCCAGCACTTGCTGGTGCATTGCTTCCYTCCATCCCAATCATAGAATCACAGAGTGGTTTGGGTTGGAAGGGACCTTAAAAATCATCTAGTTCCAATCCCCTGCTGTGGGCAGGAACACCTTCTGCTAGACCAGGTTGCTGAAAGCCCCATCTGTCCTGGCCTTGAACACTTCCAGGGATGGGGCATCCACAGCTTCTTTGGGCAACTTGTTCCAGTGTCTCACACAACTCTCACTCCTCTCATTTATCCCCCATGCTGAATGCATTTGCATGGAGGCATTTGAGCTGATCCCTGATGAAGCCAATTTATTGGCTGGAGTGGCTGGAATACCTTGTGCTGCCTTTCAGGTTCTCTTCTGCTGACCAACACTCTTTGCCCCTCCTGCTCCCTAAGGGATGCTGGAGCTGTATTTCTGTGTGTGGTCAGGATGGGACAACAACCCTGTGATTTAATAACCTAAGGAGGGGACACATCATTTTCAGGAGGGGACTTAAAAAGTATCAGAGCTGACCTCCCCATTTGCATTTTGACCATGGAAGACACCTGCCTGCTACCTGCTGAGATGGCAAATGCAAAGATTTCACATGGAGAGAAACCCATACAAATGAAGCACTCTTGTGTTTCATAAGTAAAGGATCGAGGCAGCAGTTTTTATTACGCATGCAGAAAGCCCAAATACTTACAAGCATTTCATCATTTTCAAACACTTCTCTCGCTTCTTCATGTGTACATCTCTCTTCTAGGCATTCYCTTTCCAAGCTGCCTTGAAGGACCTCCTCTAGAAGTAGGGAGCTGGCACGCCTCTGTCTCTTGATTACACTGTTTGCATCATCAGCTGATATAAATACTGGAACAATGTGTAAGAAAACACTAATGTAATTATATAGATTCATTCCCCTATATACTTTTACCTTATCTTCTGAGATATAAATGATTTTGGTTAATTTCAAGTTTCCGCCACATAAAACTTAYATACTTAAAGAGCTCTTCTGTCTTAGTCCAAATTCAGCTGAGGAGTTGCCACCTTTTACTTTTGAGAAATGCCTGACTTCCTCCCAAGTAGGGGGAATTTAAAGCCCTTCCTATTACATTATTTTACTGCATGAGATATACAGAGCAGTGTGCAGTGGCACAGCCAGGGAAAGGGGAAAAACATTCTTATAAAAGGCAGAGGCTATTTAGTGAGAATGCATGGGAATTTCAGAGTCATCAGTAGAAGTGAATATTAGTTGTATTAAGTTATGATGGTGGATACAAACTGATTCTCTTCAGTCTCAGTTTATGGCAATTTTTTTTTTTCTGAGAAGCAAAGCAATGACATGGCTGAGTTCTCAATCAATTCTCTCTTAAAGAGAATAAATAAAAGTATTCCTCAGCAATGCTCATAGTTAAGTGGGCTATGTTACATACCACTGTTTSTATAGAAGACACTGTAATCTTTTGGATTTGAGTAAGGAGGAGGAGAGACCAGAGACATGAGAGTTAACAGATCTTAAAACTCCTCCTTGCAAATGGTAACCCATCCAAAACTGCCTTCCAGCTGGGCAGCTGGTGCTGCCCTGGAGCCTTGTCTTCCACATGAAGCAGTATGCGATTGTGTGTGTCAGCATGTGTTTGTCAGTTCTTATGTGCTTGGAAAGTGAATGTGTTGGAGCAGGGAATATTTGGGTTTTTTTTCTCTTTCATATAGTGTTTGGGGGCCCAACACTGCTGGTTGAARTAATCAATAATCACAGAACTGGAAAAAGTGAGAGCAAAAGCAAAATTATTCTGAAACTGTGTACAGATGTTTAGTTATCTTTTTGAAGGATACCCCATAAGCAACTGACTTGCATATGATTTTAAAAAAAGAAAAGTTTCATGACCCTGTTCTGCATTTTAAAATGTTATCTGACCCCCAGCACACATTCCTGCTGTGCAGTGATTCTGCCATATCCAGCACAGTTGGCAATAAACTTCTGCTGCGGGGTGTTTTGACTTTCTTAAGATATCACCATCTATTGCTTCCTTGCCTGGCTCTTCCTTATTTTTGACAAACCRTGGAGGATTAATACAGAAACACAAACTTCCTCAAGCTATAACAAGCATGCATATCAGCCTCTTTCATAGGACTATATTTTTTTTTTTATTTCAGCAGCAACTAGAAATATAAAACAAAATTCTCTTTAATATATGTGACACTCTAAAAATTGTAAGGAAAGACAAAATATTATGCTAAATGATGGTATTTCAAAACTACATTGCCCCATTAGCTGACAGCAGTTTTCACTTAGCTGCATGAAATAAACAGGAGAAATGTAATTACAGAAATGGAACAGACCATTTTCAGTGAAGTCACCCTGTGCTGCAAAATAAACATTATACAAGGTACAAAATTACTAGTGTTTTTAAAACAGAAGCAGCACAAATCAGAATTAAAGGTGCAGCAAAACGAAAGCCATACCTGTCTGCTCTGTCTGAAGAAAAAGGGCAGAGAGAAGGAAGAATATTATCCAAGAGCACCTTGCCATTGTTGCCCTCTGAGCCTAATGGTGCCTGCCTGCATWCCTGCAGCTCTTGGGGGAAATGGTTACAGGAGAGACGTTGAAGTTTAAAGTCCAGCTGCTCATGAGAAAACAAAACCTCTAAGAGCAAATCCCAGCTGCAATGTCAACACACAGGGAAAAAAAAAACCAATAAGCAAACCCAAATCAAATTAAAAAAAATAAAAAACCTTAGCTCAATTGTGCAACAGTGCCTCTTCTCTCCATCCCCTGGTTGACTTGTGGGGCCCTTTGCCAGTGCCACTGAGAGCTGCTCCAAGATTTGGGTATTCCTCCCATGCCTCAGCATTCACTTACAGTAACACAGCATGGGTGGAGATGGACATCACGGACATTTYCTTGTACCATGTCAAAGCACAGGCTGGACAATGACCTCAGGGACCAATTACGTGATGTGGSTCCTTTATACACTGTCCCCGTAAAATGTTTACCAAAGCTTAGCTGCAGTGGGCAAATCCCACTAGCTTTTGGAGCAACCAAGCCCCCAAACATGTGACTTGCCCCCTAGTGATGCATCTAAGTGGATATGACATTTTTCTTTTTCACTGCTAGGTTTGTAATGCCCAGCTATGAAGGAGAGCATGGAAAACTTTCCTGATGTCAGGATTCCAGTCACACATAGACAAGAATCCATGAAAGGAGGTGTGGGYACAGAGAGGACCAAAGCACTCCCTGGGCTGCTCGGCTGTGCCCCCTGGATGGGGTGACCCTGTTTCCCAGCCCTGGACAAGAGGCAGGATAAGCTCCTGCTTGACATGCAATGGCTCCCAGCACAGGCAGGCTCCTGGGAAGAGCAGAAAACCATTTCTGCTTACACTCAGAGCAACAGCCACTGAGAGGAAGAGTGGTTTTTAATTTAATTTGACTTATGAACAGAGACCATTCTGTGTTTTCATGTCATAACTCCCCAGCTGTTATTAAAGTATGTAGTTCTTTTAACAAAGTGTGATTGATCTGAACACCCATGGGTGCATCATGGATCTGAACATCCCCAAATAAAACTCCACTTCCCWTCAACTGCAGCTTTGAAAACAAGCTTCAGTGAATATTGAGGTAGGTGAGGGAAGCAGACCACATGCCTCACCTGTCCCTGCCAGCCCAGGGCTGATATTACAGCTCACATCATGGGCCCTAATACCTGCAGCAAATAATCAGTTGCTGGGGAGGCTCACCTCACCCTGCTTGCCTTGCACAGCAGTGGATGTGCTGCTTTTCCACATTCCTTTGGCTGTTCATCCCCATGGGAGCAYCTGCTAGAGAGGCTGCTGCTGTAGCCCCCAGTGGCCTGGGACTATTTGCCGTTACCTTCTGGTGATAATGAATCATCCCATGGATACACAGCACAGCCAGTCTGGCTCCCTTCGGCATAAAAAATGTCACCACCAGATGTCAGCACAGAGCTTTGCAGAACCCAGCACAAAAATGTGGATCTGCAGATTTTTTTTTTTTTTTAAAGAAACTGCTTACATTTCACAAACCTAAACCTATGTCCATTAAAGAAGTCTTGTAGGTGTAAGTTAGTTATTCAGTTTGGTTCAATATTAATAACACAGAGCTTCAGAAGCTGTAAAGATCTTAGTTTACATGGTCATTTTTTCCTCACTGTGATTTTTTTTAAAAAGGTATCTCTTGACCAAGCAGCTGTGTCCTTAGGAATGGGACACAGCGTAGTCAGTACGTATGGCACTGACTTTGCTTTTTCTGCATTGATATCAATGCAACAAGTTTTTAACTTTAACTTTTATATGACTGAAAAAATTCATAAACAGAGGGTTTTAAAAGGGTGGTCCTTTCCTCACGTGTTTCTTTACAAAGTATTRCTGGGACATTTTTCATTCCTTTAATTACCACATACTGACGTGTTTAATTATGGAGTCCTGCACCCTATTTCCTGCATGCCTGTTTATGGATTGCTTCCTCTTGGAGGGTTACTCATTCCAGGATGAAGCCTGCAGGCAGTGTCAGATATGAAGTTTGCAGTTCCTCAGGATGGAGTAACTGAGGGAATTAGTCCTGCTTTAGCAACAAGTTCACATGGAAATTGTTCCCTGCCGATTGCAGCAACCCAGGGGAAGTGAGTTTGCAGACCAGCTGTCCAGGCAGTGATGGGGCAGTGATGGGGCAATGATGGGGACATGTCAGTGCCACCCATCTCATACTATGGACCTTGGCTGGACATCAGCCCTGCTGTAGTACAATAGCCCAAGGGCAGCCGTCCTGAGTAACTCATCACGTGCTTTTTTGGAAATGCATAMCTCAGCTAGTGAGCTGCTTAATGCAATTAAAATGAGTAATGATTTCAGCTAAACACCTGGACTGCCATCAGCCAGGTCTATTCACCACCTGCAGAAAAAAATTGTAAAGGTTTCCTTGCTGAATCCAAAGTGGATCAGCATTTCTAAAAGTGGGAGGAACTTGCAGCTGTTTCAAGAGAGCATCAGCACCAGTATGAGTTTTTGTGGTTTGGTTACAGATAGCAGGAAACCCTGGAGGAGTGAACAGGGGGAGGAATGTAGCCCCAGGGAGCTCTGMTTTTCTCCTTTGATGCTGCACATACAAGACTGCGAGCATACCCACAAGGATGTGCAAGTCTYCTGATGGCCTGGCAGTGAAAACAAAAGCCTGTTCTGACATTTGCTCCATTCCTGGAAGTGTTCAAGACCAGGCAGGAGGGGCTTTCAGCAACCTGGTCCAGTGGAAGGTGTCCCTACCCATGGTAGGACGTGTTGTACCAGGTGGTTTTTGAAGGTCCCCTCTAACCGAAACCCTCCTATGATTCTATTATCTCTGTAGATGCAAACTCTGACATTTTCTGTTTCTGTGCACATACTGTTACAAATAGCATTTGTTGTTAGTATGTCATTAATTAAAACACATTATTTCTTTACTTCCACCTTCCTGATTGCTTACCTTTTCCCCCAACTTTTATATTAAAATTCTTTTCCCTACCAAAATTACAGCCAWTATAACTGGCTGTGGAACAAGCAGAAGAGGGCAGAGCACATGCACAGACAGCGCCATAGCACCATAGTGCTTCAGCTCTTAGTTACAGTTTCAGTGATGGATAAGGGGGGTTGGTAAGGTGCTTAATTTTGCCCTGAGATGAGGAATATCCCCTCATCCCTTGTGGAAAATGAAGCAAAATCASTTTGGAATCTGTGCCATTTGGACGAAGATTTTTTTTCCCCCTCCATTTTTGTCCAGTAACATCTCCCCATTGCCCTAACCTGGAGCTCAGGATAAAAAGGTTAAGAYGGCTCTCAGAGAAACCTAAACAGCAGATTTTTCAGGCAAACTCTTGGAACACTGACACAGTCTGAAATGGACAATGAAGATAAGAAAGTGTTTGAACTTTACCCCAAATTCAGACTTTTTAATGCAGTATCCTATTCCTTGGTCTTTCTGCCTTACTCTCTCCACTGAGGACATTGGGCAGCAGCCCCACAGTGGTGTCCAGACGTTATGATTTCAGTTGTTCCTTTGACCAGCCAATCACTTCTTCTGCAACAGATTCAGCAGGAGAGAAGTCCTAATCTGCCCTCAGCAGCACCTGAGAGCTTCCACCCACAGCCCAGACATATGTAACTGGGTGGTGGAACTGGCTCTGAACTGACTTCCAAGCCATGGGAGAAATGGATGCTGTGAACTTGTGCAACTGTCACACTGCTGGACTGCTTCTGGAGATTGACTGCTGCATTTATGACAGGAAAAGAACAATCCATTCATATTGAAATAAGATGGCAAACAAAAGCTTATTCAAGTTTTGAAGTACATCTTCAGGAAGACCTGAGTTAAAACTCTCTCCCCTTCATGAATACCCACAGAGCATTTAGGCAGAGCACTGATGATGTGTGCCTGGGTTCATGTCTTGAGTGAGAATTGCAATTCTCTGTGCAATTATGCAGCTGTGGTAAGTGTCCCTGCAGACAGAATTTGTTCTTATCTGGTACTGAACATCTGAGGAGGTTGGTAATGGTGCTTCATGCCTGGCAATGCAAACTGGGAGGTGAGGAAGGAGAAGCTCAGATGACTGATTGCTCTGAATGCATGTTGAGATAAAGACAGCAATCAGAGCCCATCAGAGGTGTCTGTGCCCTCTGTAACTGGTTACCAATAAACCATGAGTGCTGCAGAACTGGAACAAGGGGTCACGGAGGGCTGGGTGGGAGGAGAGGTGGATGGCAGTGAGGGAATGGGCCAGCAAGAGCAATTCCTATGCTATGGCCTCTCTGCAGTCCCTGGGACACATCCAAGCATGGCCCACTGGTCGGTGTATCAGGTTTGCTCTCTCTATGTTTTAGGGCTGAACTACAATCAGAGATTTCAACAGAAGGAATTCAATCAGGGGTATATKATTTGGAGCAGTGATGTCAGGGAGTGACATTTGCACCCATCAGGGGTTAACTTCTGTCTGTGGCTTGAACATGACCTACAGTGCACTGTCACTCCTGAACTGAGTTCATTTAGCAGCCTGAAGTTCAGGATGTGTCAGAGAAAAATGGCAGGGAAATAAAAGAATTGGGACAGGCTCCAGAATGGGGCTTTCCAGAATTTTATAGGGAAAGCGGACAATGATCATTGCAGAAAAAAAAATTACTGCTCTATTCCTTTCAAACTGGTCAAAAAATGCCATAATAAAAATCATTTCAAAATAGTGACTTTCATGCTTGAAAACTGGATATGGTGAAGCTAGAGAATGAGGAAAAATATTGCACACTTTATGCCACACTTTAATCCCATTTGTAACATCTCTTTCTCCTCTCTTTCAAAATATGTACTGACATACTTTTTGAAATACAACACAGAGTACCTTTTTTTTTTTTTTTTTTCTGTAGAGGCTCAAATCTCTCAGTATCTGTGCCACAATTTTGACATACCACTGAACTGGCTGCAAAACAAATAATTTTTTCTCCCTGGATTGAAATAAGGCAGATATAGGATGTCAGATTCAGCTGATAAGAGAGTTACACATTTATTAGTCTTGAAATATTAGTTATCCTTGTAGATTTAAAATGTTTCAGTTGTGAATGATTTAAATAATACATATAAATATATATGTATTATGTTATGTATTATATATATTTCTATTTTTTTATATAAATAATGACATAAAGTGTATGCAATGCATTCACTTTATTATAGCCAAAGTCATTGTACCAATAATGCTGGTGAAGAAAGAATTCAGAAAGAAAACAAGAAGATATTAGAACAGCAGCAATGTTGCTGATAGTAAGCAAGCCTTTCCAATTCGATGAGCTTCATCTAACAACTCATTTCACTCAGTGACATGCACAGTTAATTAGACTTTTGTGGATACATGAATGGTTTTCACATTTTCTAGGGTTTTTTTCTGTATGTATGTTTATAAATCTAGAAAATAAGATAGCCTCTTCAGAGGCTTTTAAAATGCTGTCCAACTCTGATACTGTCTTACTTTGATGTTACCCTAGTCCAGCTTGAGGTAGTTCCAACTTTCATTGCAAAGGGAGATGGACTTATCTACAAAGTTAAAGACTACAATAGATAAATCCAGGTTATCACAGCAAGAGCAGAAGAGTTCCTAAACCATTTGAAGAAATTTCATTCTTGTCTGGAGCCAGCAAGCTCTTCTGGAAGTCCAAGCCCATCTTCTGAAAACCAGGCATTAAGCTATGAAGAAATAGATTAGATCTCTTRGATGCAGAACTTTAGCAGAATTTTAGCAACCATGTTAAAAAGAGGAAAATCAGATCTGATGGCTAATGCAATTTGGTTTCTTAAATGTCAAAACCATTAAAGTCTTCTGTCAAAACACATCTTCGCCAGGGTAGGAAATATAACAAGTTGGTGTATACTCATATTTCCCTCACACCCCACACCCGTCTGGCCAGCTGATGACACCAATAACAAAGTAAATGCCATTTCTATTGGGTTCCATGGGGGTCTCCTCCATCTTTTTGGCGGACATGTTTTCCATCCATCCTAATCAGCACAAAATACATTTTCTGTGACCAGGCTGTGCAGGGTGAGTTTGCAGATGTCCCTGTCCACATAAGGGATTTGAAGCACTTTCTTTTGACTAGCAGTGCACATTCAAACATGTTCTTAAAGCCACTGACAGTTCCAATTAATTCATTAGAACATATCTAGCAAAGTCTTCTGAAAGCTATGCTGGGACAACATTCTCAGAAAATGTGGTAGGATTGTCCAATTTGAGAAGGACTGTGCTGCTGATGGAAGTTTCTGTCCCAAATTCAGCACGGCMAATTATTTTTTCCACTCAGTGCATTGGCTCTTACCTTTCTTTGTCTACCACCCTGTGTCAGATAATTAAAGTGGTCGCTTGTTGGGGTTAAGGAGAAGCCTTATAGCATGAGTTCCTTCCCCTGTTAGATGCTGTTTAGCTCTGCACACTTTCCCCCAGAAGCTGTCAGTCTGGGAAGGATTCGGCCACAGGTTGCGCGGCCACAGAGAGGCACTGCTATGATTGACACATGATAGACTCACGTGTGAATCTGTGATTGGCTAACAGAGCRYRTGGGCATCGMCTGACCAGAGATGTGATTGGATAAGAAGGTTTGTGGGCGGTAGCACTGCATGGGCAGACTGCCAATCGGTGCTTAGCCCGCCAAAGTTCAGAACATAAAAAGGCACCATTTTCTGAAAAGAAAGGATTTTCTTTGAACCAACAAGACAAAGATCAGCTGCTGTCCATGTTGAATTTGAATGAAAGCAAAATTGATGGAATTTAATTCCATGTCAGTAGTTATTAGCATTTTTAGGGTACCACGTGTTAACTGAAGAAAACCTGTTGTTACAAGAAAAGAGAAAGGCAGATTGTATTCCTTTSAGATGGAACAGGTGATATTTGAGGATAAACAAGTGAGATATAACTGCAGTCACATTATGGTACTACCACTGAAATTATCATGGTTCCTTGTGGACTGTGCACTGTAAAGGGAGAAGTTTCTTGGATTTCTCTTCTTGGATCTGTAGGTGTTCAGCATATCCCAGAGGCCTTGAAAACAGACACCAACTTCTATCAATCATAAATCTAACCTGTTACTTTATAATAAAATCCTCTATAGAATGAAGGGCCTGGTTTCAGTGCCTTYGGGAAAAGAGGAATCTGAGCCCCACTGTAATCAGTTTCTGATATGGCTTTACTCCTGCTGGGACATGGATTTTTGCAGTCCCCTGAGATAACACAACTAATTGCACAGACTACTTTCTTGAGCTATTTTTGCTCCCTCACAGTTGCGTAATTTGATGTTATTTAAATTATGTCCTTTACCTAAGGTCTTATCAAATTTTTTATCAACAGCTCGGTAAGCCATGTGAAAGGCTTGAACAATTAACATTATTTTCCAAGCTACAGTGGCACTGCAGCACAGCAGCMCTTCCCAAATGTGGTGCAGATGTGATGTGTGTCTCACAGGATGAACGATAAATAYGGCTTCATACCTACAGAAACACAGGCTTTGTCATTGCCCAGGGCACAGCCAGCAGCACAGAAACATGTGACTCTTTCATCCTCAGTTTTGCAGAACTGCTCGCAGTTCCCGAGTTAACCTTGCATCATTGACTGCAAAGGAGACAAATGCAGGTTACAGATGCATTAAAGTACAAGCAGCTTATAGAAGCTTGCTTGCAAATGTCAGTCAAACACCCCACCATTTTAGGAAAAACAGCACAATTCCCACAAAAGGCTTTAATAATACCAACRTTTTAAGACCATTTTTAAAATGTAAGCTGTCATAGTGTAGACCTAGACTATTATTCTACATCTYATGTTGTGTTTCCCAGCTATAACTAACAGCTCTTTGAGGGCAATTAAAGGAGCAATCTGTACTTGCCATCGTACTGAGGCAAAGATGAACATGGATGTGGGTAAGAGGCAAAAATTAGCAACAACTAAAGCATCGGTAATAAATGAGCTATTGGACTCTTGGTAGATCCTTGCAATATTCCTTGTCCATCTGTATGTGGCTCATTCTGTCTTAGCTCAGTCCCTGGTATTGCAAGATCACAGGCAGACCCAGAGAGCTCTTCCTGGCTCWAACATTGCAAGGGCAAATAAACTGGTCCTAGTAGATGCTGTCTAACCTGTTCCTACAGATTCTTAATGAAATTCCACAGCTCACTCACACAGCTCAACRCACTCCTTAATTTGCCTTAAAATGCCTAAAAAGTGTTTGCTAACATCTAATCTGAGTGGCTCTTCGAGTGATGGGATCCCATTACTTCTTCTCCTACCTGTTCAGCCTTATGAAAATGAAGCAGTCTTGCTTTTATTACATATTATTTCTGTGGTTGTGTGTTTTGGGACCAAAGGTGAAATTGTTCTTGTGCTTATATAATTGCTTTCTGTTTATGTTAGRCCACTGTTTCAGTTTCCTAAGATTGCCTGAACGCTCATCTCAATTTACAGTAGTCCTTCCAGTCTGGAATGAGGTACAAAAGCAGTGAGTAAATACTCTCTCTTGTCTTGCATGTTACTGTGGAAATTACCAGTCARAGGTATTCAGGCTCACCTGTATGGATCTTTGCACTCCATATAATTTTTCAATCAAGTAACACAAGTTTCTCGACCAGATTTGCATCAAATTTAGCCATATTTCTCTTTCTGTTGAAATGAAATTGTTAGATAAAATGATGTTAAAAGCCTCCCTTAAAGGAAAGACCTGATGTTTACTCCATCTTTTGCAGCCACCCAGCCTCTCATCCCGTGTTCGGAGAAAACTGATGTCATTTTTCCCTTGGAGGAATTTGCTGTGATATTTTCTGCTAGTGCAGTTCAGAAGTTTCTTTCCTCCTTGTTGGGTGTGAGTTATTTGGTATCTTAAGGAAGAAAGTATTTCTTCTCCATCGGGCACAGACTAAAATTGTTTGTCTTTCTTCCATTATTCCTATACTTAGCTCAGCTCTTGATTTTCACATAATGTTTATCTTACTGTATTTACTCCTCTGCTTTTCTGGTTTCATGCCAGGATGTTTACAACTCTTTTATACAGAGCTAGGCACTTTTATACTTCCTTTTGGAGGTCAGGTCACAAAAGGTCTCAGTTTTAATCAATCATCCTGTCCTTTCCCGACCTTGGGAGAGTTTTGATATATGCCTTAAATACTTCGGGGTTTTGTGGGGATCTTAGAAGTAGCCTCTCTTTTAAAAATATATTAATTTTATTCTTTTGTTCTTTTTCTTTATTTCATTAATAGCTCTGTCATTTTTTACAGTTTTATAAAAGTCATCTTCTATCATGGTATTGTCAGCAACATCTAGTGTATATATGAAAATTAAATACACACAAGTGCATACAAAATTGCTTTCTACATGTTTGTATGAGATTTTTCTTGAAACATTCTGAAGATTCTCAGGGCATCCTGTGTCCCACTAAGGAACTCTCCCATCTCATTTCTGGGATGTCAAAATCTACCTCTAACTCACAACTCTTGCAATGGTGATGACTCAGGTGTTTGTTCAGTTGTCTCCAATCAGAGACAACAGCAAAATTAGAACATAAGGCATGCATCATGGCTGCATTATGATTCATAAGCCTACTCTATAAAGAAGATTTCAGGGACCAGTCTGAAAGAGAGGTGGGATGCTTCATYAAGTGGAGATGCCATGATTTTCTGGAGACTTACAGAATTATCGTGTGTGATGGGGCAGGGTTCTCATTCCCCTCTGCACTGCTAAATATTGTGGGGTTCATTATGTCATTGGTAGCTTATAAATGGATAGTAAGKATTATTTAATTTTCACGTGTCTTCAGAAAATGAAGAATAGACCATTGTTTGTCTTGTTTGTTTGGACTCAATTCTGGTGGGTCCCTTCCAACTTAGCRTATTCTGTGTGTTRGAAAGCACTACAAATTGACATACTGCCCCCATCATTTACACTGACACAATTKCCTGTCCAAAATGGTATTCCTCATGTGCCTGAGCCCTGGATATYATCACTCTGCACCTGACAAAGGGAAGCAAGGAGGGTGAGACAGCAGAGGTACAGGATGTTCACTCATGTCCCCTGTTCTGCAAAACAAAAATACTGACAATCACCTGTGTGGTGTAGGCAAAGCAGCACAAAGCCAAGTTAATGCAAAAGCTCTACCTGTCTACATTGTCCCACAATATCTACCTCTACATTGTCCCACGATGACCAGCTATGCCTATCCTCCGAGCTCACTGTGCATCACCCACTGCTTTTTCTGCAGGAATCTGGGGCAGCTGCAAAATGAGAAACACCACAGCGCAAAGGTCATGCACTCACGAGAAAACAAAATGTCTGAGAGCAAAGTCTGCACTCAATGTCATCATGGCACACCGTTAAGAGACAAAAAAATCCACTGTGCTGCAGCAATGCCAACGTGGTCGCTGTATGCTGGCAAAGCAGCTCTAGGGGGACTTCCTCTATGAAAAATAGACAAAGCTGCCTAAACCAGCTGGAATATCCAGGCAGCAAGAAGCCAGAGTAAGCAATCTGGCTGTTGCCCTTGTCCCAAGGAAGGCAGAAGAACAGGAGCCAGAGCCAGGGTCACCCAGCCCAGCCCACTGAGTCAACATGGCATCAAGTTGACCTTTATAACAATTTTGGCACCATGGTCAAGGCTCCAGGGAAGGAGCTGTCTGGGAAGTTGCTTCCTGTTTGACACTGCACCAGCTGCAGGGTGTTTTCCTCCCATCCTGTAGGACACCATAATAAAGGAAAACTTACCCACACCTGCTCCTTAGGGCAGCCMCCATCATGCTGCACAGATAAGACCTACTCACATCTCCCACKCTGGAAGACAAGGAGCATCAGATTTAATTGCCTCCCTGGCAAAATCTATTGGAGGSCAGCTCTAGTCGCAAGGTTTACTTACCATCCTTCTTTTCTTCCCTTCAATCTCAGGATTGGCTTTTCCTTGAAGGCAGAGGAAACCTGAGCACTAGAGGGTAGCTCAGGGCCTCTCAGTCCACCATCCTTGGTACATGTCAGTAGAGATCCTGTCACAGAAAGAGCATTGGATATAAACTGATGCCTTCAGCTACTTCAACATACCTATAGTTCAGTCTCCATTTTGCTTCAGTCCTCAAGCTTCACTAAAGTAGACAAAGCCCTTAGMAGTGTAAACAGGATTGGGGTGGGACCCGGACCTGAGTTTTTCCTTTGAAGAGGGATGTTTCTCCCTGATTGAACACAAGGCCAGATACGTGTGGGATAAAGGASTGGAACAGAAATCCAGTGGGCAGAACTCAGGGAACAAACAGTGCTGAGCAAACATTGAAGTAARCCCACTGAGGACTTACACAGGTCCAGACCATCCAGCTGGGGTAACTGACCTGCCCACCCACCTTCCTGCCCACAATTAGTGYTGACTGCAGCAATACTCACTGCTTTGCAGAGTTGTATTTCGAGTTTGTCAGCCTGCTTTGCTCACAGCACCTGCTGTACAAAACCAGCCAGTACCAGCTCAAACCCAAAGAGGGAAGTAGCAGGTGTCTGAGGAAGTTCACTGTTCCTTGAGGAATAGGGCAGTATAAGAGATTGGAGGAGCCTTGGAAAGGTCATTAGGATGGTTAGGGGGTACAGCAAATGATAGACAGAGTCTGAGGGGGCGGGGTTTGTTAAAAAACAAACAAACCAAGAACAAAAAAGAAAAAATGTTTTATTTCAAATGCTGGTGTACATCAATATTGCATTTAACAGTAACATGTAGAATAATACATATGCAAGGGGCTTTCCAATCCTCAGCCATACACAGTCCAGAAGAAGATATTCAAAATGGTGACCTCGCCCAGATATTTTTTCTGTATTCTGATTTGCAGAGTGTTCTAAATAAAGTCAAGTGAAGTACAATCCTTATAAAGCAAAAGCCCTTTTTTGTTTAGCCATGCAAGATCCCCTGCTCTCTTAATCTTCTGAACACATCTCAAGGTAGGAGCTAAACAGCTCCAGGAAAGACAAACTCCCGGCTGAGCCACATGGTTGCAATATGAGGATTAACTCAATTCCTGTTCTTCCTGCTTTCATCGTGACTAGTGAAAGTTCTTAGCAACTTTAGGAGCCTCTGGCAGAAGCTTTTGGGTCAAAAGAGAGGAAGCAAAATGGCCTTTGAAAAATAACCAGAAGAAACCAATGACTCCACTGAGYAGCCATTTTCTTTGGAGAAATTCTMTTGTTCAACCCAYGCAAATCCAGGAATAATATAAATGGAGGCAGAACCATAATTTTAAGRAATCAGATCTCAAAACATATCTGGCAGAAGCAGGGAAAAGACAGTTTCCATTCCAAAACCTGCACATTGGCAGCTAATGGAAGGTTCAAGGGACACACCARCCCTACAAACTCATGACTGTTCGTACCCAACGCAAGTACCGGGACAGTTTGGTATAGACACCATATTTGCCTTTCCTTGCACATCCTTCACCCCAGCTAACAATTCCAGTAACGAAATAAGTATCTTTGTATCTAGTCACATGGGGGCCACCACTGTCTCCTTCACAGGCATCTTTTTCTTCTGTGTCATAACCAGCACAGAACATGTTCTCAGTTATTGCAAAGTTAGTGGATTGCTTGCACGTGTTCCTATTAACATAGGGGACTTCAAGCACCTTCAGTTTTTTTGGGAGTCGTCCACCATCAACTTCACGCCCAAAGCCACTAATTGTCCCAGATATTTGGGTCATCAGAACTTCATTAGCAAAGTCTGCTTTGGGGAGACACGCTGCAATGACGTACTCCGAAAACTGGACAGGTTCCTTCAGCTTCAGTAAGGCAATGTCATTATCATAAGTCTCAGCAACGAATTTGGAGTGAACAAATATTTTGTCCACAGTATGCATTGTTTCAGACTGTTCCTCCTTCTCTCTGTCCACTTCCCCTGTACAAGAGTATTAAAAAGGTCATTAATGTGCAGAAARTGTAAGAATTTAAGAACAACCTTGACAGAGGAAGATAGCAGTATATTCATTCTGAGCACTTTGCCCAAGATCTTAGACCACACAAGGAAACTGTGAACAAGTATGGCATTATTTCTTAGCAGCGACTGGATGGGCTTGGGTCCTGAKCTTTGCTCTATGGAGATTTTTGTACCAGTTTACATMAAGGCCTAAGCTGATTCAGCTAAACTAATGCAACTTTCTGTGGGARCTCTTACAGGAGMTTGAGCCYGGCTTARAGAAGGGRACATGGYCTGGATCAAGACTACATCAGTGCAAAGATAAAGCTGTGTTGATTCTGTGCCCTGGCTCAAAAGAGAAGCAACAACAAATCTGAATTTGTTCTTTTATGCTCTATGGGTCAGAGCCCTTCTGAGTGTTTCTGCAGGAAAAAAAYTGCCAGGAATGAGAAGCTTCCTGCAGAAACACTGCTCTGCTGAACACACTGATAGCCAAAATTTCTGGAACACTTGACCCAAATCACTTCCAGCTAACTGGCAAAGAAGAAGGAGATCAACCACTATCACTTTCCACATCAGCTGCCTCTGTTGTTATAAAGCAGGATTCTCACAATAACAAGAAATTATAAAAAGCAAAACTACAGCAAAGATATAACAAACCTCAATGAACCATGAGAACATCTCACAGGAAGTCTGGAGCACCGAGTCCAAAAGTTAGGTACAAGAGATACTCCCACCACACAGGAGTAAAAGAAATAGTCACTTACCAACAACAACTTTGACTTCTTTGGATTGGTTGATGCAATGAGCTGCAGTAAGTATAAAGTTTTCATTCAGAATTGTTCCACCACAAAACTCTTCCCCTTCCTCATTTAACAGAACAGCCTGTGAAGCAAAAAAGGTAAGTGCAGAAGGAAGAAGTGCAGTTCAATGTCGATTAGCCATACACAGGTAGCTGATTTCTCTGCACACCACAGATTTGCTTCTTACTRCAACATGTACATGTCCCTCCAGGTCTCTCCTAATATTGCCTTCAAAGGTACAGTGGCTGCAGATCTCCTTCTACTTCTACACAGTCTCAATTCTCTTTATGTGAAGTTCACATCTGGATTCCACATTACCTCACTCACAGTGCTTAGCAATGTCCCTTAGGCACTGACTGACTGAGCAGGCAGAGTGCACACTCCAGATCTCCCCATTCCTCAAACTTACCATCCCAAAGAATGTCTCAAATACAGGAATTCATTTTGGCTTCCCCAAACTCAAAACTGAGACACAAGGGTGTATTTGTGAAGCAAAAGGCCTGCTTTATCTGACATGCTCTCAAAG
>NW_026623233.1:8259457-8260923 GCF_030028575.1 Malurus melanocephalus | reverse complement strand
TCTCATGACCATGTTTTGAAAGTATTTAATATTTTATACATCATCTTCAATTATTTATATTGATATAATCATGTAGTTCCTCTTAATAAAATGTTCTTAATTTGGAAACTGGAAGTGCTTTATTTTTGGAATAATATGGCTAATGACAGCAATTTTTTTTAGCTATAAAGGGTATAAAAACTGACATGATGTATAAATGGTTGACTTACCCCTCTCCATGGCATTTTAAAATRCAACAAAATCGTACATATGTATATAGTGCTAAACATAATTACCCAWTCTCTTCAGTTACTAGTTGATAAGATTAACTGAAATCTAAAGMAAAATTTTTTTGTGAGCTGCTCTTTTGTATGGCCTGTAAATGTTTAAGCAAAGGAGATCGTACTGTGATTGCTTTTCRCAGTGTGGTCTCAGCTTGAGTCCTGTGTAGTTTTTGGTGTCAAAATGTAAGAAAAATATCAAACTCTTAGAGAGTGCCAAAAGGAGGGCAATGAAGATGGTGAAGGGCCTTGAGGGAAAGCCGTGTGAAGAGCAGCTGAGGTCACTTGGTCTGTTCAGCCTGGAGGAGACTGAGGGGAGACCTCATTGCAGTTACAGCTTCCTCTTGAGGGGAAGAGCAGGGACAGGCACTGAGCTCTTCTCTGTGGTGACCAGTGTTAGGACACACAATTACAGAATAACTTAGTTGAAAAATAYATCCAAGATAATTGAGTCCAACCTTTGATGGTACACCACCTCGTTAACTAGATCATAGTTGTAAGTGCCCCATCCAGTTGTTTCTTGTAAACCTTCAAGAATGGTGACCCCACTACTTTCTTGAGCAGKCCATTCCAATGCTTGACAGACCTTTGCATGAAGAAACCCGAGAAAATGGCAGGAAGCTGTGTCAAGGGAGGTTTAGGTTGGATATGAGAAAAGGGTTCTTCACCCACAGGGTGGCTGGGCRCTGGAACAGGCTCCCCAGGRAAGCAGTCAAGGCTCCAAGACTAACTGAATTCAAGAAGTGTTTGGACAAGACTTTTAGGCATATGGAGTTATCCTTGGTGTAGTCTAATGCAAGACCAGGAGCTGAACTTAGATTATCSARGTGGGTGCTTTGAAAAGCAGGATATTCTATGATTCTAYGATTCTTTGATTCTATTGTTAACAGTGGAATTTATTATGAGAAGCCTCACTGAGTGGTACCTTGCAAAAGGTTCCAAATCACCTAGATTTTGACCCAGTATATCACAGCATCTCACAAATTGAAAGCTTTGGAAATACAGATCAGTTGTCCTCACTGTTAGATCTGTGTCATGTAGGATACTGGTGGTACAAAAGACATTCCTCAGCCATGAACCAAGACATCCCTTAACAGTGAAACAAATCTTACCACCATTGCTACTGACTTATCACCTGGCTTTGTACCTGTTGGGACACAGTGTTTGCCATCCTCTGCCAGAGCATATCCATCTGCACAGGAACAC
>NW_026623233.1:8255241-8257322 GCF_030028575.1 Malurus melanocephalus | reverse complement strand
CCCAAATTATTGTGTGTGTACAAGCATTTTCAGTGAACACAGAAGAGGTGTTAGTTTTAGTAAGCRACCTTTCATCCTTTCTTTTAAAATATAGATCTTGTGAGTTTCCAATTCCAGATGAAACAAGCAGTACAAATGCAATAATTCCAAACCTGCAATGATTCATCCACATACCCTCAGTTTTGCAATATCTTTTTGGTGGCCACTGTATGACGGTGCATATACAAATCTTTTTTTTTGTGGGAAGATAAGGTAGTAGTGATCAGGGTCTACATAACTTACAGTGAAGCCTGTAAAATTAGACAGGACATTTCTACTTTGCAACTACCGGCTAAAAACTATTTTATTTCCTTAAGGGTCATCTCAGGCTTTGTGCATCTCTTTTGCCTGCAAAGCTGTTCATTTAAAGACACAGATAGCAGCATATTAAACAGARGAAAATAAAACCCCCAAACTTTACAAAACACTTCTAAATTCATATGAGCAGGCCAAACTCTGTTTGGCACTGCTTACAGAACCAAAATTTTCCCACTGTATCCATTGAGGTACAAGCTTGAGCTTCAGGTTATTAGCTCTTAGCTCATGCTGCCCTCATCTGTGTTCTGCAGCCTTTCTCCCTTTCCCRGACAAACTGGCTGACCCGACTCCAGGGCCACAGACACCCTTATCTCATAAACTCAGTTACACGGAGGACACGGAAATAACATTGCATTTGGAGACACATTTCATGTAGCAGTCCTTTCTCCCACCCCATTTCATTTCTTCTCTGATGCTCATTGACATGGTCTTTCCCATTTATTGCTCTGCTGCAAAAAATGGGTGCCTCCATCACACATGTTCTCTGGCATGTTTCATAGAAAAAGYAGACTATCCAGAAAAGTGACATTTGCTTAATAAGTGCTTGATTTAAACAAGACGAATTTCAAATTTCTATATTTTACCACCTGTTCTGCCACTGTTTGGAGCAGGGACAGAACAGTTGGGCCAATCTATTTTATCAAGCACAGCTATGATGTTTGTGTGGAGACTTAGAAAACCACAGTGACTTATGGAGTAGGATTCTTCCTCTCTGCATAGTTCAATACTGTGGGCATCACTTTGTCACTCAGCAGCTTATAAATGGATAGTAAGGATTAYTAAATTATCACATTTCTTGAGAACATGAGAAAAAGCACATTAATTGTGCTGAGCATTTGAAAGCACTACAAATTGACATACTGCCCCCATCATTTACACTGACACAATTGCCTGTGCAAAATGGTATTCCTCATGTGCCTGAGCCCTGRATATCATCACWCTGCASCTGACAAAGGGAAGCAAGGMRGGTGASAYAGCAGAGGTACAAGATGTTCACTCATGTCCCCTGTTCTGCAAAACAARAATATTGACAATCACCTGYGTGGTGTAGGCAAAACARCACAAAGTTAATGYGAAAGCTCTACCTGTCTGCATCATCTGAAGGAAGAGGAGGACAGCGGGAAGAAGCCACATTGTCCCACGATGACCAGCCATGCCCACCCTCCGAGCTCACTGAGCATCACCCACTGCTTTCTCTGCAGGAATCTGGGGCAGCTGCAAAATGAGAAACACCACAGTGCAAAGGTCATGCACTCAYGAGAAAACAAAACGTCTGAGAGCAAAGTCTGCACTCAATGTCATCATGGCACACTGTTAAGACACAAAATTCCACTGTGCTGCAGCAATGCCAGCGTGGTCRCTGTATGYTGGCAAAGCAGCTCTAGGGGGACTTCCTCTATGGAAAACAGACAAAGCTGCCTAAACCAGCTGGAATATCCAGGCAGCAAGAAGCCAGAGTAATTAATCTGGATATTGCCCTTGTCCCAAGGAAGGCAGAAGAACAGGAGCCAGAGCCAGGGTCACCCAGCCCAGCCCACTGAGTCAACATGGCATCAAGTTGACCTTTATTACAATTTTGGCACCATGRTCAAGGCTCCAGGGAAGGAGCTGTCTGGGAAGTTGCTTCCTGTTTGACACTGCTCCAGCTGTAGTGTGTTTTCCTCCCATGCTGTAGGACACCATAACAAAAGACATCTTATCCACATCTGCTCCTTAGGGCAGCC
>NW_026623233.1:8243060-8253787 GCF_030028575.1 Malurus melanocephalus | reverse complement strand
TCTTCTGAACACATCTCAAGGTAGGAGCTAAACAACTCCAGGAAGGACAAACTCCTGGCTCAGAAAGATGGCTGCAATATGAGGATTAACTCAAATCCTGTCCTTCCTGCTTTCGTCATGACTACTGAATGTTCATAACATCTTTAGGAGTCTCTGGTAGGAGCTCTTGGGTCAAAAGAGAGAAGAACCAAAATGGCCTTTGAAAAATAACTAAAAGAGACCAAAGACCCCACAAAGTACCCATTTTCTTTGGAGAAATTCCCTCATTCAACCCATTCAAATCACCAGCCCTGTTCAAAGAGATGTGCTTTAAAGCCAGGAATAATATAAATGGAAGCTGCACCCTAACTTTAAGAAATCAGATCACAAAATGAGCTTAGCAGATGCATGGGAAAAGAGTCTCCATTCCAAAACATGCACATTGGCAGCTAAMAGAAAGTTCAAGGRACACACCAACCCTACAAACTCATGACTGTTCGTACCCAACGCAAGTACCGGGACARTTTGGTATAGACACCATATTTGCCTTTCCTTGCACATCCTTCACCCCAGCTAACAATTCCAGTAACAAAATAAGTGTCTTTATATCTGGTCACATGGGGGCCACCACTGTCTCCTTGGCAAGCATCCTTTTGCTCTGTCTTATAACCAGCACAGAACATGTTCTCAGTTATTGCAAAGTTTGTGGATTGCTTGCACATGTTCCTATTAACATAGGGGACTTCAAGCACCTTCAGTTTTTTTGATAGTCGTCCACCTTCAAATTCACGCCCAAAGCCACTAACCCTCCCAGATTTTTGGGTCATCAGAACTTCATTAGCAAAGTCTGCTTTGGGGAGACACGCTGCAATGACGTACTCCGAAAACTGGACAGGTTCCTTCAGCTTCAGTAAGGCAATGTCATTATCRTAAGTCTCAGCAACGAATTTGGAGTGAACAAGTATTTTGTCCACAGTATGCATTGTTTCAGACTGTTCCTCCTTCTCTCTGTCCACTTCCCCTGTACAAGAGTATTAAAAAGGTCATTAATGTGCAGAAAGTGTAAGAATTTAAGAACAACCTTGACAGAGGAAGATAGCAGTATATTCATTCTGAGCACTTTGCCCAAGACCTTAGAACACACAAGGAAACTGTGAACAAGTATGGCATTATTTCTTAGCAGCAACTGGATGGGCTTGGGTCCTGATCTTTGCTCTATGGAGATTTTTGTACCAGTTTACATAAAGGCCTAAGCTGATTCAGCTAAACTAATRCAACTTTCTGTGGGAGCTCTTACAGGAGCTTGAGCCTGGCTTAGAGAAGGGAACATGGTCTGGATCAAGACTACATCAGTGCAAAGATAAAGCTGTGGTGATTCTGGCTCAAAAGTGAAGCAACAACAAATCTGAATTTATTCTTTTGTGCTCTTTTCAATGGGTCAGAGCCTTCCTGAGTGTTTCTGCAGGAAAAAAACTGCCAGGAATGAGAAGCTTCCTGCAGAAACACTGCTCTGCTGAACACACTGATAGCCAACATTTCTGGAACACTAGACCCTAATCACTTCCAGCTAACTGGCAAAGAAGAAAGAGATCAACCACTATCACTTTCCACATCAGCTGCCTCTGTTGTTATAAAGCAGGATTCTCACAATAACAAGAAATTATRWAAAGCAAAACTACAGCAAAGATATRACAAACCTCAAYGAACCATGAGAAYATCTCACAGGAASTTYGGAGCACATACTCCAAAAGTTAGGTACARGAGATACTCCCACCACACAGGAGTAAAAGAAACAATCACTTACCAACAACCACTTTGATTTCTTTGGATTGGTTGATGCAATGAGCTGCAGTAAGTATAAAGTTTTCATTCAGAATTGTTCCACCACAAAACTCTTCTCCTTCCTCATTTAACAGAACAGCCTGTGAAGCAAMAAAGGTAAGTGCAGAAGGAAGAAGTGCACTTCACTGTCCATGAGCTATACACGGGTAGCTGATTTCTCTGCACACCACAGATTTGCTTCTTACTGCAACATGTACATGTCCCTCCAGGTCTCTCCTAATATTGCATTTACAGGTGCAGAGGCTACAGATGGGCTTTTACTGCTACACAGTCTCGATTCTCTTTATGTGAAGTCACATCTGGATTCCACATTACCTCACTCACAGTGCTTAGCAATGTCCCKTAGGCACTGACTGACTGAGCAGGCAGAGTGCACACTCCAGATMWCCCCATCYCTSAAACTTACCATSCCAAAGAATGTCTCAAAYACAGGAATTCATTTTGGCTTCCCCAAACTCAAAACTGAGACACAAGGGTGTATTTGTGAARCAAAAGGCCTGCTTTATCTGACATGCTCTCAAAGGTGCACTACCTGAGTGGACAGTCTCAGACAGAACCTGAATGTAACCCACAAAAATGGCCTGGGAGTCCAGCATGACCCATAAGTCCTCTCTGCGAATAGGATAGACTGCTCCATCTAAAATGGCACAAAGCCTTTCATTTTGACACTGGGAGGCTGCAGTTTGCAGAGCAGCACATTCACATGCCCAGGATCACACAGTTCAGTCCCCCTGCCACTGGCACAGCACACGGGCAGCGCTCAGAGGGCACCCAGCTGGAAGGAGCCACTGCTYACCTTCCCTCAGAGACACGCTGTGCCCACAGGCAGGGCACATCCCCACTCACCTGCCATGGGCATTGGCCAGGGAGACACTCATCTCCACCMACTATCCTGGTATCCACATAYGGAGTCTTGCCAGTAGTTCTGTTGTTGGGCTGAGGGGTTGGGCTTTCAGTGGTAATGATAAAGTCTTCCTCTTCACTTGTTTCGTTTGTGAGAAGATATTCTTGGTCACTTGTTACATTGCTATAGTCAGTGGGTAAAAGAAGAGACCTCTTTTTCCGTGTCACAACAACTTTTCCACAAGGGTATTTTACTGYAAAGAAAAGAATAATGRAATTGGAGATGGACAGAAGCACCAGAATAAGTGAAAAATTCTTGGAAACACCAAGGAAACGGAGTGAAGTAATTTGGCTCATGACAGCAATTTGTTATTATTAAGGACAACATGAGCCTTAAAACAACATCATGAGCATGTTTGACACCTCTGACCAGTCTTTTTTTAACAGAGCAAAAAAGTACAGGTGTAGGTAGCACAAATTATAATTATCTAATGCTGCCAGTTTCTATAAAAATAGTAGATTTGTTTTCTGACTGATATTTTATACTGCATGTAAGTATTTAAGAAAATTAGTTATTCCCACAATTACTTTTGTCTTGACAGCAGAAGAATTTCCTCTGGTAATTTTCTGAGTGGTACCTTGCAGAGGGTTCCAAATCACCTAGATTTTGACCCAGTATATCACAGCATCTCACAAATGGAAAGCTTTGGAAATACAAATCAGTTGTCCTCACTGTTAAATCTGTGTCATGTAGGATACTGGTGGTACAAAAGACATTCCTCAGCCATGAACCAAGACATCCCTTAACAGTGAAACAAATCTCACCACCATTGCTACTGGTTTATCACGTGGCTTTGTACCTGTTGGGACACAGTGTTTGCCATCCTCTGCCAGAGCATATCCATCTGCACAGGAACACGATACATCCTTCTGTCCATCTCTTCTGATGTTGCAGAACTGCTCACAGTCCCCATTGTTTATTTTGCAGTACTTTGGTATCACTATAAAAGAGATGGTGGGAGAAAAACTGTACATGAACACTGACTTCATAGAAGATCTGGAAGTTCTCCAAAATAAAACACACTCCTTAGATGGAATCTTCATCTCCATCTGTCAAGCACCTGAGGCACATTATAGGAATATGGTGAGTGCTGAACATCAGCTTGTGCCTTATAGAGCAGCCTCATGAAGCACACAGAATGTACTTGCCAAGACCAGGTGGGCCCAGTGAGCTTGGCTGGGTGAGCTTGGAAAAGCAGAGACAAATTGTCAGGGCAAGAATGAAAAAAACACTAATGGAGAACATAATCATGTAAATCCTCATACGATTCCTCCCTCCTGCCCTAAAATACTCTACTCCTCATCACCCCCTTGGTTATGTGGCTGAAATTTAGTTCCACACTCCTCACCCTTACTACTGGGCTAATGATACCCACTTCACGCACAAGGTCAGGGTGGCAGCTCTATGCCACGGAAGTGAGCCTCACGAAGGATTTACATGCAAAACATGCTTCCTTGCAAAGCTCCCTAGGCAGTCAAGCGCCGCAGTTCTATAAAGCAGAAACTCACCAAATTCACAGTTCTTGCCTTGATATCCATCCAAGCACGAGCAGGTGTAGGAACCAATTCCATCTTTACAGTGACCACCATAGTGACAAGGATTTGAGTTGCATTGGTTCCCATCTACAAAAACAAACCAAAACCCAAACTATTGTGTGTGTACAAGCATTTTCAGTGAACACAGAAAAGGTGTTCGTTTTAGTAAGCCACCTTTCATCCTTTCTTTTAMAACATAGATCTTGTGAGTTTCCACATTYCAGATGAAACAAACAGTAAAAWTGCAATMATTCCAAACCTGCAATGAGTCATCTACATATYCTCAGTTTTGCAATGTCTTTTTGGTGGCCACTGTATGACAGCACATACTAAAGTGGTTTTTTTTTGTGGCAAGGGAAAGGGTTTAGCTCAGTTGGTTAGAGCATGTTGCTACTATGGACAGTGTAGTGGATTTGATCCCTCTRTGGGCCATTCATTTAAGAGTTGGACTCCATGATCTTTGTGGATCCCTTCCAAATCAGAATATTCTGTGATACTTTGATAGTGGTCAGAAYATACATACAGTGAAGCCTGTAAGAGTAGAGAGGACATTACAGTATTGCAATTACTGCCTAAAGATATTAAACTTTTGGCCTTTTGCATTTCCTTATAGTTTCCTCACTGTTTCATACAAAATGCAGTATATCTAAAAAGGTGATAATTTGCTACTTTAGATAAACTGCTCTTATCCCCCTATTTTAGACCCTGTTCTGTCCCTCTTTGGAGCAGCTGAAACAGCAATGCCTGTAGCAGAAATAACAAGGAAGAAGCTACTCATTGTGAGGATCCAGCATGCTGCCTGTTGGTGTTTCTGGACTGTGCCCTTATCTGCTGCTTTGTCTGGGAACAGTTGCTGGGCTTTGTGTACTGCACCCACACATCAAGATCCCTTTTCTACCTGCACGAGGCCAAAACCAACAGCTCTCTAAATGCTCCAGCCATGGAGGCTCTGGAAACAGATGTCCATGCTTAACAGATGGAAGGCAAGGCCAACATTAACTAAAAAAAAGACAGACTCAAGGCCTACATCATAACTTCTGATTTCCGCCTCCTCGCATTGCCATTCTATTCTGTAGTGCTCTTAGCTAAGCTGCACCCTACTGTTAGAAAACACACTTATTTAATCTTACCCTACACAGTAGTTGCAGCTGTGGTAATGAGTTTTATATCAATATTGCAAAAACTCCAGGATCYCCTTCTTAAAAAAGAAGCAAGAACAAGTTGTTCTCGTAACTTGGCTGAACGTAACTGTGGTTTTCAATACTTCTGAACACCCATAAAGCATTTGTGAACTGTGGTTTAAAATGTATTAAAAGTGACATTTTTGYTAGGAGCGCTGGCACTGATGTTCAGCTGCTTGTATTCTCATGAGAAAATGGTTTGAAATATTCCAATCCTGTTTACTATAAGTTTGATGAAGGCTTTCCTTGAAATTTCAGTCTGTAGGTTGCAGAATTCATTCCCTGCTTACAGGATTGTGAAAGTCTGTGTCTTCATGGCAMCTCTATTCATTTTTCTCCAGAATCCAAAAGACAAAGCTGAGCTGTCTTTGGTCAACATTTTTGAGGAATTCCTGCTACTGTGTAAACTGAACACACACTTACCAAACACTAATACATTAAAAATCTGTCCCTGCATAGTGCTTACAAACACTAGAATCTTAGTAAATAAAACTCACACATTTAGATAAATAAACAGAAAAGACTGTTAGGTAGTATCCATTGATCTACTATCTGCCTTGAATACCAAACATTTCTGCAGCAAACAATCCCAYAAAGTGCCCTATAAGACAGTAATCAACAACACTCAGGCATGGAAGATGACAGSAAACTGGCAAATGACTGCAATGCACTCTGACTTTATCTTGGTTATGGCATTTAAGAGACATCCTCATCTGTGACTCTTTGCATCTTGAATTTTCCCATCTGCGGCTACCCCTGTGAAGGAAAACTATCTGGCAGTCACATGCACACTTTCTGCTTTTCACTGTCCTTTGCATGCAAAGGACCACTATTCTTCTTTTGAGAGGACAAACATCAGYCCAGCAATCGGAGACAGCTGAACGTTGTCTTCAAATGAAATTACTGGGCTCAAGCAACAGCAGGCAGTAAATCAGATTCCCTTTTCAGAGGAAACACAATATGAGGATGTCCCAGAGTGAAAGGAGAGGAAGCAAAGGAGYATGAAGGGTTACTTAAGAGGTGCATCCTTTCAAACCTTGAAATAAGGAAGCTTAATCTTCTGAACAAACACAGAGTGCTTCTTACCTACATAGATGTTCCAGAATTCCTCCTACAGGTAAATGTGGAAAATGGGGAATAAAAGGAAATAGAGTTAGATAAGAATAACTGAATTCCTCAGAAAAATATAAGACTTTTCATACACAGGCTACCTGCAGCTAACCACTGTTAAAAGAAATACTTACATTATAGATAAATACAGTGCCTTGCAGCCCACTGTTACAATTTAATAACTTAAAACCATTTAACCCATATGGTGCCCAGCTCTACAGAAACAAGTCTCATGCATTTTTCAGAAGTATCTGAARCTCCTTAGAGATTTCGCAGTGTGACTCATTCAGCATAAGCCACTTGATTCCTTGCACAACTGCCTTTCCGTCCATTTTGACTGAATTTACTCATATTACTGAAATGCCAAATTCTCAGTCTCCATCCCCAAACCATACTCTCATCAATCAGGACCTCAAAAATCCTGACATTTAAAAATATTTTGTCTGCTTTATGTTTTTCTTTCCCTCTGCACTGAAGACTCCAGGATGCTGCCAAGGCAGACCTTTCCAGTGACATCTGGTCACCAGGCAGAACAGGCTGTGCCGGTTCTATTACAAGTAAGTCAACATTTACGATCTCAAGTACAGTGGAGATGCACCCAGGACAACTTAGGGGCACTCCAAGAACATTCTGGCCATCAAGTAATGCTAAAGGGAAGTGAATCTGGACTTAACTCCCGTTCTGGGGTAGTTCTTAACAGCCACATAGCTACTCTGTGTTTGCAATATCACCTTTTCTACTGACTTCAGTCTCCACAGCTGCCYTATCTCTGTAACTTTTGCTTGAGCTTGAGAACAAATCACATTTCTGTCTAAAGTTAAGCAAGCCATTGGGGTAGGGCAGGTGACACAACAGTCACACATACAAACTTAATTCTGATCAACATTAAGGCATTTAAGAACTGTTCACAGTATACATTCTCTCAGTTTAGATAAAGAGAGCTACAAAATTGCAAGCACAGCAAAACTGCCCGAGATAACCTTAGTAAAATTCCCTGTCAAGTTCCATTTGATTTCTCAGAGTTCCCATGCACTGCCTTGACCATAGTCAYGGCACTCAGCTTATGTCACCCAGATAGGATGAACATATTTCCAACACTGGTAGCAACAAAGCCATTGAAGGTCAAATAACTCTCAATGGAAATTAGACAGACCAGAACAGGTAAAAGAATGGAGGCTCTAATGTGGACTGGCCTTGCAAGAGCTAATTTAAGACTTTTACAGAATCTTTATTGCCTTTGTAATTCCACCCATAGTCAATCACCATTTGTTCTCTGTGTTAAGTGATTGGAAACAACTTGTGAGTTTTGATGCCCAGCTCAAAGGGCTTGAATAGTAACTTTTTAAACATTAAATATGTAGACCTATGTTTCATATTAGTTCATCCTTACAGTTTTCTCATTGTCTTCAAAAGCTTCTCTTGCTTCTTCTTTTGAGCAGCGCTCCTCATTGCATTCTCTTTCAATATTCCCTTGCTTCATTTCTTCTAAGAACGAGTTAGCGCGTTTTTCTCTTTCCAAGAACTTGTCGGCGTTTTCTTTCTTGATGAATACTAGATAGCAGAGAAAAATTATACAGGCAGATAACATTTGGTGGTGGAAAAGAGTTATTACAAATAAGTGAAGTAGAAACAAAGCCAAAACAGACCACACTACCAGTACATAACATTACCTGTGAGGTTAGTCCTCACACAGGGTGATACCTCCCAGGATCTCCCAGAGCAGTGTCTCTCTGAGAATCAGTAGCTCCAGAACAAAGCACAGGCTCCCAAAATTCTCTCCTACTCTTTTTAATATTGAAAATAAGAATATGCAGGTTGCCAATGAGGGCTTATATTTCTGTTGTTCCTTTTCAAGACTCAGTATTGAYTGGAATGACTTCTCCTGAATGCTGGGGAGATTGCATTCCTTGATYTGTTTTTTAAGCTGACCACCAGGCAACACCACTGTCTCCAGGRGCTGTGATGCAGAAACTGAATGCCACTCAAGATGCAGCAGTGCCTCTACTAACAGATGGGAAAAGCCCACATAAGACTTCTATTGCTCTACACCACACCAAATCGCATTGGGTTCTTGGATCCTTGGAGCCCATGGATCTTCCTACCCTCTTCACAGCACCTCCCAGTTGCCTGTAGAAATGTTCCTGCCTTCCTGATATATGTGTGTGTAGAGCTAAGGCACCTGCCTTATAAGATGTTATACAGAGCGGAAGTAAACGAGCATCAGCTTTAGCAGGAAAGTACAGGCGAAGTCAGTTTGCTGAGTTKTTTTATTTCTGAACAGCTTGGTGTCACAGAAGCTTCAAACCTGCCGCCTTCAAGTTCAAGATTCAGGTAGCTATTGATTTAAACTGGAGGATCAGAGACATTAAACTCATCTCAGGCACTTGCCTGTGTGAACACCACCATCACTCTCCAGTGACTTGTGCACAAGTTACCAGGCAGGAAAAATAAAAAAAAAACATAGGAGTAAATAAGTTGCCAAATACTCTGCAAAAAGTTTGTTCTAGGAAAGTGTGAAGAGTTTGGAAGCTGGCATTTAATAAATTTCTACCACCTAGAACTTACACTGAAAAAATACTTTCCGATCACAGGCTGGAATGTGGAGAACTGTGCTAGAGATGTGACTTCAAGGACAATGGCTTATGTTCAATGGGCAGCTGGCACATACCTTCTGGATCTTTCTTCATGCAGYTTAATTCAATGATAAATAAACTTAGGGTATATAAACTTAATAGTTATATACCCTAATAGATAACATATACTCCAAGTGAGGACAGAGGAGACAGTCTGCTTTCACTAAAGCTGGTGAAATCATCTACAAGGGGACAAGTTCTGTTTGTGTTATTTATATTAACCAATCCTAAGTAATTTGAAGCCCCATTGACTGTTAAAAGGCTCCTCGCAAGGAAGGCTTATGGAAAGTGTTTGTAACTTGCAGCTCAGTGGCTGTTAGTTCATTCACCCGCTATCTTATTTGCCCTTAAATCCCTCTCTGCAGCGACGGGAAGTGATAGGACACAGCCGGTGGGGTTATCACCTCTATATTCCTTTGCTTTCACTCCACCCGCATAAACGGATGTTTTTGTAACGTTGAACTAAACAATTRGTCTTCTGAGGCTGCTCGTTCTTTTTCCCAAGCTTTCTATCATGCTTTACTCTTCACAGACATCACAGGCATTGGTCAACAGAAACAGGATATTCCAGATACATGCCAAGGACCTTGTTTTAAACTCCTGGCAGTCTGACTCACTGAGGAAGAGTTAACAGCTTTAGAAAAGGCACTTGCTGATGSTGTCTTGGACTTTGGCGTTAATCCTGGTGGCACAGTGGGCAGCGGGACCTGCTCCCCGCCGTGCCCCAGCCCCTCTACGGCCAAGCACATCCAACCAAGGCTTAGCCAGGTTTCCCCCCACACACGAGAGCAACTCAGGCTGCGAGGGCAGCTGTCCTCCCGGKGCGAACGGCGGGCAGGGCCAGCAATCCCACTTTCCTACACCATCCCCGAGATGCCCCCAGCAGCCCCCTGTCTCCGAAGCGCAGCTCGCCCAAATCACGGCGGTGTGCGGGGCAGGCACCGGTGCTGATAAGCCCTCAGACATGTGGGAACCGAACCTGGAGGTTTAGACGAGGCGTAGAGTGCCTGCTCCCCTTCCCCGCCGCCGCGGCTCCTGGCACTCTCCCAGTGCGCGCCCCCGGTCCGCAGCACCGACCCACCGCCCGCGTTCGCCCGGCAGAACCCCTCTCTCCCCGAAGCCTGTTGGGAAGGAGAATTCCCCCCTCCCGAAAACACGGAAAACGTGCCGTCTTACCGCCTCCCTGAGCGCGGAGCCCGGCGGGCAGCGCGGCGCAGAGCAGGAGGAGCAGCAGGCGCCCGGCCATGGCAGCGCGGCGGGATGCCGCTCCCGGGGCCGCGCCGGCGGCACGGCACAGCACGGCACGGCACGGCACTGCACGGCACGGCACGGCACGGCACGGCACGGCACGGCACGGCACGGCACGGCACGGACGGGACCGACGGGAGGGACGGGAGCCGAAGTCTTCACCCCCTAGGGTGGGGTGAGACTGAAACGGCGTTGCTTCACCCTGCCCAGAAATAGCGGAAGCGCCGGGACAGGGCGAAAGCCGCGGCGGGATTTCTCAGTCTGGGGGATGAGGTTCATCTTACTTTCCTTTTTT
>NW_026623233.1:8209271-8242905 GCF_030028575.1 Malurus melanocephalus | reverse complement strand
TTAAATTGCACCTTTTATTTTGGAGGAAGGGAAGTGAATCGTCCCGTCAATAAGCCAGCGTGGCAAAGGTGGGCTCCCAGCGCACGGCAGCCGCCGTCCTTGGCTGCTCCATCCCACCCGTGTGCCTCACACCCAACACCGTAACGCGTTGGCTCCGCGCTTTGGACCAGTGACCTCGGTCTGGGGCTCACCGGGAGCTGGCCTCAATCTCCCCTTTCCTGTGGGGAGATCACAGTGAGCTGCAGAGGCCACATCTGCGATGCTTCCAGCGCTAGCCATCCGGTCTCCTTTATCTCCTTGGCTTGCTTAAACAGGCTGTTACATTAAAAGTATATCTAAAAGCCAGTTTTGTTTTGAAAAAGTCTCTTTGTGCAGCCATTATTAGTACTGATTTCTTGTTGCGTTTTATCCTTTTTCTGCAAGATGATCTGTTCATAGATGTCAGTATTTACACTGGAATGTTACAGAGGAGAAATCATCTTGGATCATGGAAAGCACAAACTGTTCTATGTTGAGGGGTTGTTAGGGATAGTTTTACATTGCCAAGCACCTCATCTAAGTGAAAATGAAGCTTTATTTGCTGGTCCCTTCTTTTAGTCACCTTTCTCCTTGAGACTGGACTCTCTTTAGGAGTAAGGAGAATCTCTAGTGCATGTTGTATACCACAACATCTCTTATTTCTTAGGTCCCTGAAATTTGCTGCATTTCCCAGTTCAGTTTACTACTTGAATGAACAGTAGTGCTTTCTTCTCTTTTGGTAAAGCAAATTGTAGGATGTTCAGTATTGCTTGGTATATGGACCATACAATGACAATATCTTCCCTTGATAATAAAGTATGATCAGTTGCAATTGTCTACTTGCTGATAAGCTTTTGTGATTGATATTCTGCATTATTTGAACAATCTGGAGTGCAAGTTTTTAATGCGATAGTTAAATTGTTTTCTAACCTCCTAGCTCAGTTTYATCTTCCTCACCTTTTCAGTGTTTTCATGTTAAGCTTAGAAAATACTTTTTTGAACTGTATATGTTTTCAATTCTATCATTTATGCCTTAAGACTTTAGTGAATGGTCTTTGATCAGCATTTTGCAGAGGGTTAGACAATTACCCTYGTCTGGTTTTAGATTTCAGGATACACAGTACAATTGAGATTACACTGGACAACAAATTAAACAAACATTCCCTTTCATTTGCACTCTTTGTATCAACAAGCTTAACACCAAGGYAAAGATAAGATTAAATCAGTGGCATTCTTCACCACTCATAGGGTTAAATGTTGCACTTATTAGCCTTACAGCAATAATGCTTGGTGCAAGGAGATTTAAATCAAGTTTTTATAGCGGACCTGCAAATATGGAATTAACCTTTTCCYGGATTTCCTGTCCTGGAGAGTGTCTGCAGTTCCTCCTCCTCAAATCTCCCTGTTGCCACTGCAACTGCAGGAGAAAGCTACTTTAACATAAGTGAAAAGAAACACCTTTTCTATTTTTTTACTGTTGTTTCATCATTATATTACAGGATCCATAGCATAGGAAATTATGAAAGCCAGWAGCGTAAATGTGTTCAAAGGAGATTGCATACAACTACGGACAACGGGTTCATTCATGACTGTTCAATCTAATGCAACTTCTGGCTCAGGAAGTCTGTACTTCACTGATTACCAGAAGTTGAGAGGGTAGCTGGAGGAAGGCTTGTGGTCTGCATGATGTGTTGCTGACAGTCTYTCTCTCAGTATCTAGCTCTGTCCTTCAGCAGAAAAGGATGCAGAACAAGAAGGGATATTGTGTCTGATTTTTTGTGGTCATTCTGTGCCTGCTTGACAAGATAGACAAGTTTACAAACAACACTGAGAGGGAAGTTACTTTATGTATTCAAGTAGACCTTAAGCTCACTTCAAATAATTAATAGTGTCRTGGGTATGGACATGTATCACATGTCTAAGATAATGAAGGAATCCTTCAATAGGAAAATGGTGCAGAGGGATTGGGGGGCAATCACATAACCTGGAAATRCTCTGGTTCAACATCATTAGTCCATGTGCTCCTTCAACCAGTCGATGTATTTGGATACCCTTGTGTAAACCCCGTAACTGCCTTCAACAGCACAGCCCTTTCCCCAGCTGACAATCCCAGTCAGAAACCAAGTGTTGTTGTACTGTGTAGCATGAGGACCACCACTGTCTCCCTTGCAGGAGTCCTTAAGCCCAGACAGGTCCCCTGCACAGAACATATTCTCTGTAATATTAAAATTGGTCTCCTTTTCACATTCTCGTGACTTTACACGTGGCAAATCAACTCTCATCAGAACAGAAGAGGTGGCACCTCCGTCTATGAGGCGTCCCCATCCACTTACTGTGGAGAACTTGATGGTGGACAATTCAYGGACAGCAAACCTTTTCTCAGGCAAACAGATTGGCACCACATAGTCGGTGAGATTCACCGGTGTTTCCAGTTTCAAGAGGGCAATATCATTATTGACCTGTCCATTTATGTATCCTTCGTGAATGATCATCCTGGCGACTCCACTATCTTGCTCAGTTTTCTCATCGACATTTATTTTGTGTTCACCTGGAAGAGTTATTAATCACAGATGATGTCAGGTAGCTCCTTGATTCCTTGGAAGTTTGAGGATATAGGGTGTTTCTAGTCTGACATCACCTCTTGAGGACAATTACTTTGTAGTACCAAAGCCTTCTACTCTGGTTTTATTAGGATGAGAAGCTGCCACAAGCTTGATAAAATGAGGAGGGGAAGATACGTACCCAGTCTCACCCGAAGCTGTTTGGGATGAGTATATTCCAAACAGTGAGCTGCAGTGACCACCCACTCTGGAGAAAGCAGGGTACCACCACACTTTTCTTTCTGATCCTGTATTATAAGGGCCTGCCAACATAAAGCAAATATATGTGTTACCTAAAACATGCTTGACATAAATCTCAGTAGAGGTGGGTTTCATATTGCTYCTTTCTGTCCCTTTATGCAACTCTCTTTGACAATACCTTGCTCACTGCATGGAGAACTTAGGAGGGGAAGTCTTCCCATTGAGATTTCTCCATCTTATAGTATGGACCCTGCCTGTTAYGGCAAAGAACATATTCCTGGAGGCCTCAACTAAAATTCTTGCTGGCAGTAAAGTTAAGGGTCAGGAGACAGAGACAGTTGTGCTACCACTCTAGTCCTATAAAACCAGATACTTCCGAGCAAAGCTAAGGTGACTTAGTGAAACAGGTGGATCTGCTTGCTATGGATGAAGAAGGAACTTGGTTATCAAGACATTGATAAAACAGTGAATTTAAGACAGTGATTTCTAAGGAAATATAAAAAAAATGCAGTGAAAGATTTTTGCAAACTCACTTGCCATGGACATTCACCTGGAGGACAGATTAAACCACCTACTATTCTCCCTCGTGCAGTTGAATTTCTTTTTGCCAGCACTGGTATTTTTCCACATGGGTATTTCACTGAAAAAAAAAAAGACAAAACAAAACAAAAATCCCAAAACAAAAAAGGCAGCAAGTGGCATTTTGTTCTGAATTCACAGCAAAATGTGTAAAGTCTTCAGTGAAGCTATGTTAGCTGRAAAACTGATTTCTAGTCTGGGAGCATGGATTCTCAAAAATAATGTAAAACAGCTCAGCAAGTAAATAGCCTATTTTGTTTGGAAAGAGCCAGAAATGCACTTAAAATTAGAGTTCAGACCTTACAGCATTATTGACACTTATTCACCCACTGTAGGGCTTTGCAAACGATAAACCTGTTTAAGATACATGTTGAGGTAGGCTGCAGGCTGGAGTGCAGAAGTGACCCTGACAAGCTCTGTGGTCCACAGATTTTCATTCCCCCTGCTGGCTTTAAATCAGTTGTACCAAGAACACAGCATCCACAGCAGAGTGAGACAGAGGCTTAGTCATGGGGTGAACATTTTGTCATTCTTTGTTTGGGCACAGCCAAAGATGCCCTAAGAGCAGACACTGTGTCTTCTGGTTTGCCTCTCCCAGACCACCTCGTTTGCTTGTGTCCAGAGCATGCTGGATTCTCCCAGGCTGCACATCTCTGTGTTCTGCCTGAGCCAGCSTGTGAAGACTGGCAATAAAGAGAACCAAGTCCTGACTGAACTTGTAATTAAGCTGTATGCAAAGGAAACCTTAGTGTTTTCAGTACATCCTTGACCCAACTGAGCTTTCCTGTAAAGAAGAAAGTCTACCTTTGGGTGTGCSTGTGTGCCACATGTCTGTGCTGAAACTGAACAGTCTGTCCCTTCTGTCTGGCAGGCACTCTGCGGTGACACTGAGGAGGGCTGCTCTCTTTCTACCACTTTGGGAGCCAGAGCCCTATATTCTGTGCTGAGCTGCAGGCAACACTCCATGGATCTGTAAGTGCTTCAGCTGACATGGAGACAGCATTGAGGTTTCACAGGTACACACAAGGTATGGAGAAACAGGACTAGGCTTTTGGTGGCAGCTGGTGAAATATTAGAACAGACATAAAACACAAGACCCATAGTGTCTAATGCTGTGTGTAGGGCAAGACAGGTGTGGATCTTTGTGGGAGATGGCAGAAAGACAGTGAGGGGTCTGTCAGCCTGGCAGTTGCACAGTTTTCTCTACTTGCAACCCATGGTCAGTTCTATGGCTATTTTGATCCCCAAAAAGCAAACAGCAACATAGACATGTTCCTTGAAGGGGAAGATGCACTGAAAAGCCTGTGAGGAATTTGGAATTCTTTGTTCTCTGCTTTTAACAAAAGCAGCTTTCYCATCACGTGGTACTGCAGAATCTGTTAATAAGGGTTAAGCACATTAGTAGATAGTTTTTTCTAATGAAATTGCTGCTGTTGAAAGTTAGGTTGTCATTAGAAGCTTTTTGCATGAGTGCTCCATTGAGGTATGTGTAGTGGGGCATTTTCCCTTARAATTCCTTTGCATGCTCCCTGCAGMTCTGTCCTTTATGTTGTTATGTTCATATCCCCAGGGGTCTCTTTTTCCCCCTAATAAAGTAATTCAAGTAGGCATCTGCAACACAGTCAGGTGCCAGCTTATGTACTGGCAAAATAATTAACTTGCACTACCCTAGRCCCAGTTGGAATTTAGCTTGGTAGATGAGTGAAAGAAATATCTACCCACAGTGCCTATAAGAATACCAAAAGAGTGTTATTCCTACCAGTTAGGAAAAAGAAAGAAGAGAAAGACAAGAGGAAGGGAAGGAAGGAAGGAAGGAAGGAAGGAAGGAAGGAAGGAAGGAAGGAAGGAAGGAAGGAAGGAAGGAAGNAAGGAAGGAAGGAAGGAAGGAAGGAAGGAAGGAAGGAAGGAAGGAAGGAAGGAAGGAAGGAAGGAAGGAAGGAAGGAAGGAAGGAAGGAAGGAAGAAAGAAAGAAAGACTGTTTCTCTTTGGTTTTAATAGGCTTCTTCCTCTATTGACTCCTGTGTTAAAATAAATATAACAATAAAATCTAGTCACAGTTTCAGGCTGGAGAGACTAACTTGTACCAGAAGCCAAAAGTACAGTTCAGGACTCTTCCCATGGAGAAGAGATGAGGAGCTGGTATCTGAGAGTTATACATTGCACCTCCTGGTGTGTACACATTGAAAACTTTTCTTCCAGAGCTGGCTTAGATTTATCATGAGGTTATTAGTGGCTTACCTTGAGGGATGCAGGACACGCCATCACTCGCTAAAGTGTAATCATCGTCACAGAAGCACACGCGTATTTTGGACAGCTTGTCAGTACAGTACTGTTCACAGCCACCGTTGTCAAAAATGCACTTCAGTCTGTCAGCCACAGCTGAGGTCAGAGAAAGAGCATTTAGGTTTCAAGACATGGATTTCTGTGCTTAATACTGATGACTTGCAATTGGAAGGTTGTCAGGAAAGCAAGGCAGGAAAAGAGATTTCTGTGATTTGTGCAGAGCAACTTCATCAAAAACGCCTTCCATCAAAAGCTAGGTAGGCCTGGATCTCCAGGGATTAGGGAAGAATAGGCTTTGCCCAAGAAATATATACCCAAAATAAAATAAATTGCCTTCTCTTCTCTCAGATGGTGCACAAAAGGCAATTTTTCGTTCCTTTTTTTTTTTTTTTACGATGTCATAATAGGGCAGCAAGTATCTTGTTGCCTTGCASTACCTAACTGCTTTCTGGTTAGATCCATGATGTGACACCAAAAGCATATGGACAGCCACTGCCACAGCTAGAATGATTCAGAATCACAGAATCATAGAATATCCTAATTTGGAAGGGACCAACTGATCCTCCAACCGAGGATCATCAAGTCCAAATCCTGAATGATAATGATTGCTACTGTTTATCTCAATGCCTTGCATTTGAATTAATAATTGAATTTGAATTTCGTCAAGTTATGCCCCAGCTGACCTTTCTCACAGTTTTTGCCCTCGTATTCGACAGGACAGCGGCAAACATAATCCTGAAACTGGTCGTCACAAATCCCACCATTCTGACAGGGGTTGGAGGCACACTGGTTAGGGTCTGTAAAACATTCAGTGTCAGTCCAGCTCACACAAAGRGCTGCAGCAGTGGGAGTGTCCCAGAGCTGTTAGAACATCCCGAATGATCGTACCAGAATAGGTGAGCCAGAACTCATCCTGGAAGAAAAAGATGTGAAATTTAATTAAAGAAAAATCAACTCAAGCCTTACAGCCCTTGTTGCACAGGGTGGGTAATAGACAGTCAGAATGATGCCACTTCTGCTTTATAGTTTGTGGCAGTTAATATCCTTAAAATATTTAATGTCATTTTCCAGATTGTACATTATTTTCATATACTAATAGAGAAGGGCCCTGTTTAACACACATAAATACGTCGTCCCTAAATAAGTTCTTTATAGTTGAGGTGGGATTGCCTGAAAAAATGTTGCACAATAAAATAATTTAAAGTAATTTCAGGGCAGGCATTACTGGGGTTTTGGGAAATGACTTTGAAAGCATCCATTTTCCCACCATCCCCTGGATGGGTACTGCCTGGGAATCCCCATGCAGTGTTCCCTCCTGCAACTCCCTGCTGCTGTGTCCCCCTATAGATATAAGAAAATGATGCAAACAGTGGGACACAAAGYGCTTTTTTAGCTCTGGTGGTGTCAAAAGTGTCAAAGCACACCACTGAGTGGGAGAATCCTTATGACAGTAAGTGCTCACCCAGTTCTGTGTTACTTACTGTCCTTTCAACATCATGGTAAATCTCTCTTGCTTCTTCATAGGAACATGTTTCTTCTTTGCATTCTCGCTCTAGTGACCCCAGTTTTATCTCTTCAAAGAAGCTGTTGGCTCGTCTTTGCCTTTGCARAATGCTGCTCGCCTCTTCCTTCTTTAGAAAGACTGAAAAACAGCGGCGTGTTCTGTTTGTCATACAGCTGCACTTGCCAGACAGAAGAGGTTGGGGGCACTGAAAGCTTTTCTATTTTCCAAGCTTTTTCTAAGATACTTCAGAAAAGAAATGGACAAATGTGAAAGAGTCCCCTTTCTCTGGCCTGCTTCACAGGTAAAATGACAACACATGGATTTTAGAGATCCTGGAGCTGAGGAGAAGATGGCATGTTACAACAGTGTTGTGTGTATGTGTGTTGTATGTATGTCAGTGACTCCATGCTTGTCATGTGCRTCTTAACATATGCAGCAGTTTCTTATAGCTGTAGCAGCTAGAAAGCGTGTGTCACTTTATCTAGCACTGGTGTATGTGGCACCATCTAGCACTGGTGTACATTGCAAAACCTGATTTTTCTGTACTTGATACATCAGTCACAGTGACAGGTGGACCACAGTTATCCCTTCACCCACAGTCACACATTATTTCACACCCCTCTAGATGCTGGACCTGAAGAAGGGATTTATTCCACCACTAGTAGACCATAATTTAAGAACCATTGCTTTAATATATTACGTTTTCTTCTGTTGTGAAGGTTGTATTAAGGTACACAGGAAGGCCGGACAATGCTGATTGCTATATGTAGTGGAGCCTGTGTATGGCTCCTAGCTCCTGCCATCACTACAGCCACGAAGGGGACTTATTTTGTGTCTCTGCAATGCCTTGGAAAGACATTGGGTACACAGGTTTGATAGCAGGCATCAACAGAGCTCATTTCCTAGAACTGCATCATCTTGCAGCTTGCAGAAGTGTGCACTGAAAGCCCTAATGTCATTGTCACCATGCTGACCTGCTCCTCAGCCTCAGGATAGAAGCACATTGCACAACTATGTTCTCCTGGAATAAGTCAGGGTAAGGAACAGTAAGTCTGAGTGCTGGTGTGTACTTTTGCTCCATGTACTGAACAGAACAAATCTTGAAATTATTGATTTTTTTTTTCTCCTATATGTCAGTAGGGGAGATTCTGGAGCTTCATGACAACAGCTTACCTTTCAGCACTTTAACTATTTCACCTGTGGTCGTGGGTAGATTTGGGGATTGAGGCTGATGTGTATCTCCTGCCTTTCCCCTGGACATTCTCCCGGAAAGAATGGGAGTTGTCTTCTACCTGCTGAAAGGGCCCTGAGGGATGCTGAAGTTCATGACTGGTGTGTTCCCACCAATATACACACAAACATAGATGCTGAGAGAGTTTRTTCCAGTCTGAAGTGATGTGAGGTGTCTCCATAAACCTTTGTGTCTAATTCAGGATATGTGCTGAATTATATGCAGAATAGTGTTACTTTTCCCCTGTATTTCAAAGTTACTTAAAGAAACAAAGTATTGTGTGGTGTACACTGAATTTATCCCTGGGTGCTTCATAAACATTTGGTTGTTATATGAGTGTCAGATGGGTCTTTCTGCCTTGATTTCAGTCAAGCTGTATGCATTTGATATGGCTTTCCCTGAAAGGTTTTAATAAACCCTACACTGCAGATACATAGCACATGGATCAGTGCCTGAGCACAGGCTCAGCGTGCCTGAGTGCATGGCTGGGGAGTCCCTCCACTGTTATTTTGGCATTATCCACTTATTTGTATTGGATCACTTCTGACTTTGCTACCTATATTTCCACCTTTCCTCACTGCAACACAGGAGACCCAGTCAATGGCTAACTGGGAATCTGAGAGCACTGGATCTGCTTCATTAATTCAGGAGCTGGTTTTCAGACACATGCTGAGCTACTGGAGAGCTACCTCCTCTCTGCCTTTTGCTGTTGAAACAGAGTGGATCCTCACCTCTTTAATTGCTCATCAACTGAATGACAGGCTATTGATAGATGCTTTGCTTTAAAAAATGTTGCAGTTCTACATGAAATAACAGTAAATCYCAGTTCCTTTCTTCATGTAGAGGACAGACAGCTGGTGGTTTGCCTGCTGTCTTTGTGCCAAGACAATAAATTAATCTAGCAGTCTAGAGGTGCTTTTTCTTAGTTGGCAGAACAAGTGCCTGGAGCCATTGCAGAGAATAAATAAGAGCTTTAGAATAACACATGGGCACAGCAACACACAGGAAAAACGTGCAACAGTGCCCAAAACTTGCAGTGGAAATTATCTCAGTTACAGGAAAGAGGTCCATTGCCAGTAAACATAATTACAGCCATATMCTACAACATACCTGCATCCAGAGAAAGAGGGATCAGCAGCAGAAAGCAGAGAAACAAAGGCACACACTGCCTGGAAATCATGATGAACCCTGCAAGCCAGTGTCCCAGTAGWGTATTGACATTTCATCAAGGACTGTTTGGCCAAAGAGCTCAGCTTCAAATGCTTGGAGCCAGAGGAGGGGCCGGCGAGTCATGGAAACAGCAAAAGATCCATGAGTGCCTGGTGAGCTGAGCAGAAGGGCACATGCAAATCCTGCAATGTGCCCTTTTCTCRCAAGCAGGGAGCTTGGTTTTGAAGTGTGCTCTCCTGACCCGTGCAAAGGCTATGCTGATTACACAGGCCTGCATTTTCCATTTAACACACCTATTCCATGAGAAACACAAACGCTGGGACACTGAATCATAGGACAGGCATTGACTTGGCCACACTGCCGCACATGCAGAGAGCAGCAATGTGGTATTTATCTTGCATCAGCAGTCAAGATATGGCCTTTCAATGCTTTGYAGAATGATTCTACCACTGTCTAGTCCCATTTTTCTATCACCAGCTGCAACTCTGCACTTCTGCCTGAATTTGCTTGGAGACACTAATTAACCAGCACTAACTACACTGGTTCCTGGTTCTCTCCATTTTTACTGCCAGACCCATGTGGCCTGCACAACTTGTACCAGCTGGAATTGGCACTGAGCTGATCCATGCTGTACTTCATTAGTAACTACAGGGAGTTGAGGGGACAATCTGCAGATGGTTTTTCATCTGGAACAWAAGCAATCCTCTGATTTAATGGAAATCAATTAATGGCATCAGACTGGAGAGCTGACAACATTCTTGGAGAAATATTTACTTAAGATAGCAGCAAGGTAAAGAGCATGTTTATCTATGAGAAGTGAAGCATTGCCTGAAGCTGGAGTGTTTTCCAGTCTGCCCTCCCCTTCCTGCATAGAAAGGAAGGAGGGTCAGATCTGCATTTGAATGCTACTGCAAAGGAAAGCAACAGCTCAATTTCTACTTTGCTGCCAACGCTCAGCAGAAGTTGTGATTGCTCAGGAAAAGTCAGGCTCTTGGCTGTTGTTTCCAACTCCTGTTATTTAGGGGCAATGCACACAGCTGGATATTCTGCTTTGAAATAGCATTCCCAAGAGACGGTATCCAGGCATTTATCTGGATCACAGCCTGGCTAATTCCCAGCAGTCCAGTTCATGGGATGGCTGCAATAGCATGTCCTGTCCCAGGCAGAGGAAGGAGGCCAGTTACTGGAATGCAAAAGAAGTTACAGCAGCACGATGCTGCTTTTTTGGGAACCCTCTCCATACCTCAYAGCCTGCCAACACAATCCTTACTCCTTGTTCACTTGCCTGTGGCAKTGAGTTGAAAATAGCAAGTGCATGTTCAGATTAGCATGATCAAACCTAAGCTTGAAAATTTTTCTTCTTGGCAAAGATCTGGCCCCATCTAGSTGCATGAGTCACACAGATCAGAGAATGAAGTTCTTCCTTCTCTGCCTGAGGCCAGCCTGAGTCTGCCCCTATGCCCCCAATCCCCTGTGTTTCCTTATGCTGGGTGGGCATCTCCCTGCCAGGGAGGGTGGGGTGGGTGCCACTCCAGAGTGGCACTGCAGCACATCTGCAACCTCTGATTTCTTTATGATGTGTGGATTCTTTACATCCTTAGGAGACTGATGCACTATTTTCCTTTTGCCTTCCTTCTTCTGCTGGCATCCCTTAAAACTGAAAGGTTTTGCTGTTATTTCTTGAGAATACAGCTGAACAGTTATTTTTAGAGCCTGGGAAGAAGCCCAAGTGCTGGGAGCAAGAGTCAGTTCATATGGGGACTGTCCTTCTTCCAAGAAAATGAATGCAATTAGGTTCCATCACGATGAACCCGAGAAGGACCACTGAGGATTCAGCACTCCCAGGACTACAYTACAGCTCTTTGTTTAAGAACTTCATACTGACAGCTTTCATCACGAAGATGTTTTCTACTAACTTCAGCTGGGTCAGTCAGAGCTGTGTTTGTAAAGAAGAGCTCCCCTTCCTTTCATATGTCCTCGTGTCAGCTGGTATACAGTTAATTTTCTTGGCAGGAGCTTGTACAATGTTGTGGTTTGGATTCAGTGTGAGGGTAATGCTGGTAACACACTGATGTTCCAGCCGTTGCTGGTTCTTTTCAATGTCTCATCCTCTGCCAGTGATGAACTGCACATAAAGCAATGAGACAGCATGGTCAGGACAGGTGACCCAAACTAGCCAAAGGGATATTCCAAACAACAAGAGTATGTCATGCTTAGTATATTAACTGGGAAGGGATGATCACTGCTTGGAAACAGGGTGGGCATTGGTCAGTGGGTGGTGAGCAGCTGTGCTTGTTCAAGCAGACTTGTTTCTCCTGGGTTCTCTCTCTCTCTCTCTGTGTCTCTGCTTTTTATACTATTATTATATTAGTATTATTAGTATTATTGTATTTTACTTTGCTTCAATCATTACACTGTTCTTATTCCAACCCATTTTTCTGGATTCTCCTCCTCATCTCGCGGGGAGGTTGGCATAGAGCGAGCAGCTGCCTGGTATTTAGTTGGTGTCTGGGGCTGAACCTTGGTGCTCAGCGTGTGGCCTGGAAGGTTGAGATGATTGATCTGACCAGATTATTAAAATAAGATTGTTACAAGCCTTCATTGCACTGGTTTAACAGTCACTGGCCACAATATAGATTACTTTGCCACCAGAGTGGTTGTGCTCGTTCTCAGGGTTATGCAATACCTCACTTGCAGCATTTGTTTGCTGTTTTGGTGTCTGTCGCCTCCGGGTCCTGGGTTCTGTTGTACTTCCTGGTATCGGCKTTTGATCTGATAGCGGCTGCGAAACTGACCCTGTGTGGGTTCCCAGCATCGCTGTCACCTTTGKATTTCGGGAGCCATCTACCGGGAATTATCAATAATTACACCTAGCCCCAAACCCCGCGACAAGCACTGCTACTCGAGGGGGAGAAAGGGATTCAAATTCCTCAAATTCCATTARCGAGCATTGGGGCCACTCACACTCSGGTTGAGTTCACTTGGAGGGATGTCCAGCACACCAGGGATTGAGTGCCCAGGGRTGGAAGCACAGCCCCACCACCTGCCATGGGCAGATCCGGATGCCCAGAACAAGATGAGAATCTGCAACACCTGAAATCCATTGATGACATCGTGTTGATGACACAGCAGAAGAAGTTTTTGAGAAAGGGTAGATCATAAATCATTCTAAAAAAGAGTTTTGCCATAAAAAAAAGTAAAGGTCAAGGGACCTGCACAGAAGACTCGGCTTTAGGGAATACAACGGTGAAATGAGTGTTGCCACATCCCGATGGATGTGATCAACAAAACATCAATGTCTCCACCAACTAACAAGAAAGRAATACAAACTTTCTTAGGCACTGCAGTTTCTGGAGAATGCACATTCCAAATTGYAGTCTGATTGTCAGCCCTATCAAGCGACCCCCTCAACTGGGGCCCTGAGCAACAAGACTTGAACAAGTCAAGCAAGAGACAGTTGATGCTGCAGTCCTTGGGCCGGTCTGAACAGGGTAAGATGTAATGGGCCTTACACCACACACAGGGACAACAGTCCTACTGGGAGCCTCTGGCAGAAAGTGGAGACTCAAGATTGATCCATATGCTTTTGGAGTCACGTTGACTCCAGAGGATCAAAAGCCCACTGTAAAGTAACTGATAAAGAGCTCCTGGCAGCTTAAGAAGGTGTTCAGGCCCCTTTGGAAGTGWTTGGAACTGAAGCACAGCTCCTCCTGGCACCCAGTTACCCAKGCTGGACTGGATGATTGAGGAAAGGATCCCCACTTCACACCATGCAACTGATGGCTGTGCAGTGATGATGGAATCGTAACATAACTAGTTTCAACATGGAACAACTCAGCACCACATGCCATCTTTCCTGCCCTGAAAAATCATTCTGAAAGACAAGGACCAATGTCATGGATTACATTAATTCAGTGGGCCTTTAAAAGGATAGTCTTTAGACCATGAGAATATCTGTGTGTAYATCTATCAAAAGATGGGAGAGGGGATGGGGTATTTTGAAATGTGGGATCTGGCATGACACGAATGGTATGAAATAAGRGTTGGGTACTGCTCTGGTTTCAGCTGGGACAGAGTTCATTTTCTCCTTCAATGCAACGCTGGGCTTTTTGGATTCAGTATAATGATAACATACTGATGTTTGGCTGTTGCTCAGTAGTGCTTACGCTGAGGGACTTTTTTTTTTGAGTTTCATCCTCTGACAGTAAGGAGCTGTGCAAGAAACCATGAGGGAGTATGGCWAAAACAGATGAGCCAAACCAGCTGAAGGAATATTCCTTTCTTAGAATTCATACMCAGTATATAAACTGGAGGGGTTACCTGGAAGAGGATGATTGCTGCTCAAGACTGGGCACTGGTCATCAGGTGCTGAGCAATTGTTTTGTCATCACTTGTCCTTTCTTGTTTTTTTTTCTCTCATACTAGTATCATTAGTTTATCATTGGTATTGTTATATTTTAATTTGTTCCAATTATTGAAGTGTTCTTATCTCAACCCACAAGTTTTACTTTTCCATTCCCGATTCTCATCCCCMGTCTGCTGGGTGTGAGGGAGTGAGCAGCTGCATGGTTGTCATCATCTATTTGGGGTTAACCCACATCACCAGCCAGAGGAGCAAAGAGTTTGCTTTTCTTCCCTTGAAGATCCCTGTGTTACTTTGTTTTCCTTCTTGTGTGGTCTTGCATGAGAGCAAGTTCTGTAGTTTTGATCTATAAAATCTTGYCAGTGCAGGCTTTAGCTTTGGCTTATGTTTTGTGAGCAATTCCAAGAAAAATGATCTGCTGATTGATTAAAAATTAATATATACTAATGCAAACATGTATACTGCTCATGGGTGTTACTAGAATCACTCTGGGAATAGCTCTTCAGAAAACATAATTTAGGATATTTTTGATGTGCCAAAGTTGTTGTATTTAAAAAAAATTAAGAAGTTAAACAATGAAACCTGTAAAGTGTTAACAATATGAAACGAAAATATCTAAAGCAGAAACATGAGCCTGAAGATGTGATGATGTCTCAGAATATGTCCTTTATATTTGCTTTGTTTCCTGCTGACATTTTTAAAAYAAGTGCTCTTACAATTTTGTCTAGTTTCACACTTTGGATTGAAGAGAAGTTATGTGTGGGAACTTTTGGGAACTAGGCAATTTGATCTGATACAGCAAGTCACTGGTCATTTCAACATGAGTTTTCTAGTTAGCACTCACGAACAATTTGAAAAAAGAAATCAATAAACTCCATTTTGAAGATGCTATCAGAGATATTTGAGTAAGGTGACATAGCTGTGTCTAGGTAAGAAAGCTTTAGGTACAATCTGATTCTTGAATTTACAATAGCAACTTGCCACTGGTCATTTACCAGACTAATTAAAAGGAAGCAAACACTTGGATCAAGTTAATAATTTCCKATTTCTGTTATACTAATCTATAAATATATGTGTAGAATGCTACTAAGCTTTAAAGCAAATTATTTGAGATTTAGACCTCAAAACAGAACTACTTTCCACAAGAAAATCTCCTRCCTGAGAGTTCTGTATCCCCTACTGCAATTATTCTCAGATGATGGGAAGACATTTTTTTGTTTGTGCGTGCGACAAGCTCTGAATATGAGTGCTTARCACTGTATTTTTAAATTTTGATGTGGTTTATTTATTTATTTTCTTTCATTTTTTGCAGAGGAKATGTAAAAAATAGAGAATAAAGGAATAAAAAGACAATAAAGGCAGTGTGCCCCAATGTTTGCCTGTTTAATGCCACCCATCTCAGTTGGTAATGAGAGATATTAACTCTGCTACAAACCTTTTTTGATTGACCTGAGGTCACCACAGCTGTGAGAGCACCACTAGCAAATCCTTAGTCTTTTAAATGTAGCTGTCTTGTCAATGGATGGGGAGTGAATAAAAATCCATCTCCTTTCAAATGAATGCCCAGAGAAGCTACTTCAGTATCTAAATGACTTATTTTGATAATACAATCTCTAAAAACAGTTTACACAAAGTCTTAGGGAACAATAGAATTTATCTCTTCTATTCCTGCATCCTTAATTACAGGATTTGATTATTTCAAATATTTCAAAACCTGAACTTACCTGAATACCCCTGAATTTGGGTAGCTTCATTATACCAGGCAGATCTGGTGCTTGCCACACACATCCAGGGAGGCTGCCAACTCTGGGGATTTGTAAGGACACTCCAAGTTTCACAGTGCAGTTCATACTAACATCTAACTTATCACTGAGAAGGGGAATGGGAGTTCCTGCYGTTTTAAGTTAAGTCATGTAAATGAGTTATAGTCCAACTTCCTCAGTTTTACTCAGTGTCAACATCTGTGCAGGATGAAGAAAAGATCTTATGTTCCAGCCAGCAAACTGCTTCTGCATCTCTGAAACACTGTGCCCCAGCTTGGAGATGGTGATCTAAAAAACCAATCATTAGGTTTTTATAGAGAAAACTCTTTACTTTTACTCTTTACTAAGGTACATTTGGGCTGGATCTTTCATTCTTTAACAAGTATGATGTGGACCTTCTTTTGCTCAGAAAAGTAGAACTATCTGTAATGGAGGGAGCTGTTACATTAACAAGATCAAGAGAAAACAAAAAGCAATGGAGTCTCAGTAACACCTTAACTGGATCATGTAATGCACATGACCAACAGCTCAGCCTGAATCACTCCAGTCAGTGTGAAATTCACCTCCCACCATGACATGATGATCCTTAAAGCCATTAATCAATGAGTGTAAAAGCATGTTCTTCTTCAGATGCAGCAAGGGTGARCATGCTGTCTTGTTTCTCACCCAGCCATGGCCAGATGCAGACCTCCAACTTGCTCTGCTAASACCACAGGATCCATAGGATACACAGCTTTCTTTGGGAAAACCCAAAAGTGCTTTCAGAAAAGGGTGTGTGCGGAAAAAGGGAATCAATCCAATTACCTGGCACTGGCTTTCATTTTTAATTCTCAGCCTGCAGACACGCTTTGATTCCCTAGTGCCAGGCAAGTGATTGCAAGTGAGACATGATCACAGAGGTGAAATGGTGTTTTTCTGAGATGGTCCCAGAACGAGCAGGCAGAGGATTTGAACACCCAGACATGGTTTTCTGTTCCTCTCYCTGTTTTAGTATGATACCCATAAGAAGCTTTCAAGACTGTGAGACAAAATAAACCCCAGAGCATGTCTATATAAAGGCATTCAGCCAGAAGCGCTGAAATTTATTCAAATTAATTACAGTAGAGACCTCTGACTTTGAACTTCTAATTCACAACAGCAGTAAAAAAGGAAATGGTGAAATGGGTTGTATTAAAGTGCAATGACATGGAAAAAAACATTGAAATAACACAAATGAGGCTGCAGTGAGAAATGAAACAACAGTCTCATCCTAGCAATGACAGCAATATATAAGTAATTATGTTACAGATAATTTACAAAATAACTTACATAGATGAAGATAAGCTGAATCTCATGTTGCTATTTTATTGTTAAATATCAGACTATTCTTGGTCAGCACAGTATTATATGGAATAATAAAAAAAAAACTCAGAGGATTTCTGTGTTGAAAAAAGATGCCTGAAGTAAAACCCTGATCAGCATTTATATTGCAGTATTGCAAGAAACCTAAGTCTTTATGAATTGTAAAGTGGCACATTCAGCAGCATGAAGACTATAAATACATCTTTTACATTGATACATTTTATCTACACACATATACATATCTACACACATATATATACACACAAGCACATACATGCACATATATGTGTGTGTGTCTATACATGCTTTCATTTGTGCTGACATGGTCAGCTGCATTTTGATTGCGTCTGGGGTAGGGTYGCTTCTTCATCATTCTTAGGAGCATTTGTCATTTAGGTTTTCTAAACTGCAGCCTCTAAAACAYTAAATTCTGGTATAAAGATTGACTTCAGGGCTCAGCAATTGGAGAATCTGATGATTAACAGCACTTTCCATCGAYGTAATCTGCTGTGCTTAGTGCTTCTGAAAAGTTACACTCTTCATAGCCCCACTACTTCTAAATAATATGGTGCATGGATCAGTTAAAAACCTGTTTTCATATAAGTAAAAATATTTGAGAGGTGGACAGGAATGAATCCAGTATTTTATACATGTACTTAGTTTTGTACTGTTTGTAAGGATGGTGTGCAAAGAACATCTGACAAAGTGAGAATTTTTAAGTGGTTTACATCATACCCTGAAAACTGGCAAGTTTAGCACCACACTTCCTTTAACAAAATTAAAAATACTTATCTGACTCTAAGATTTTTTTTCTCCTGTGCTCCCCTTTCATAGAAAAATTATGTCTTCTTTTTTTTTCTCTTTTAATTAAGCTGGAATAAACACTATGGACTTAAAATATGCTGGATTTCCAGCCCTCATAGGTTTGTCTGAAGGAAGGCTCTTGAYCCACAGTGAAGTTTCAATAGTTTCCTCTGCCTGTAACTGCAATGTTAATTGTGAGAGCTGAAAGTAACCATACAATTACCATTTATTAAAAAAMCATTTAGTGAATAAGAACATTTGTGTTTCATTGTGCACCTGCATAAGAAAAAAGATACTACTTAATTGCCAAGTCTATGTAAACACAGTGATCTTGGTAAAGAATTTGGTTGTGAGGTCAAAATACCCCAGAAAAGAGTTATTCCATTGCACACRTCATTAAAAGGTCAGAAAGGATAAAATAATAGTTTCTTCTGATGTTGTTGTGGTCAGTGAATTGGTCATATCTGCATTCCAGCCTCTAGGAAGCAGAAGAGCATCCTGAAAACACAAGAGAAAAGGGTGGACCAAACCTCCTTCCTCATTGCTGTAAGAGTCCCATTCACTGCATTGACCGAGGTATGTCCTTGGAGAAAGGGTTTTTTGGGGAGAAGAAATTGTAAACTTGGATTTATTTTCCTCATACCTATCCTGTACAATGATTGCTATGTTATTAGTTTACAATGAGSATTTAGCATTGAACACATTTTTTTGCTCACATTCAGATTCTGGCTGTTACAAAAAGATACAGTTCTGCAGAAACCTGATTGTGTGTCACAGAGAAAATGTGTTTTATGCTAACAGCTCTTCAGAGCAGAAACCTCTACAAAACCCTATTTCAAATCATTTAATTTTTATTTACAACTTCACATTCCATGCACTTTTCATTGGGATCTTCTGGGAGAACCTGTAGAARTCACCACTAAAAATACGCAGAGCTGGCAACACAGAGCTGGTGGTTCTCCAATGAAGTCCAATGTCCACAACTCTGCAGCAAATGACAATCTCCAGATTTACCTTCCAGGGAGGCTGGATGAACATTTCACATTAGCCCTTAATGTCAGAGAAGCTGGTGCTGCTGACATTGCAGCTCTCACTGCAACTTGAAGATGTGCTCAAAGTGCTGGAGGCAGTGCCAGATTCTGGGAAACGAAAGGGAGAAAAAAAAAAACAAACGGAAGAAAATATTATGTAGTCATTGTTTTTCWTTACTTTCTTTGATAATAGGAATGTTCAAAGAGACAATCATCACATTTAAAATGAAGAGCCTACCAGAGCTGCTTAAAGATTGAGCTGATTTTGAATTGCCTATGAGTGTCAGCAGATTGCTTGCAGGAATCCAACCTTCTCTACCAGTGCTCAGGTTTTTTACAAACCTAAAAAATATATTAAAAAAAATTAGAAGTCAGATTGCTTCATTTGATGCCTTTGAAAGTTTTCCCTAAACATCTGCCTTCCAAACACAGTTCTGCGTATAAAAATTTCCAAACACAGATCTGCGTACCAAAGTCCATCCTCCCCTTCACGAATCAGTTGAACTAGTTCTCCACTTTTCACTGTAAATTCTTCAGAAACTCCTTTGTCATAATCAGTCACAACTGTATATTTACCAGGAGTCTAAATGCACACAGAGGAAAGAAAACAAATTATTTCTGTTGAGTACTTTCAGGTGTATTGTAGCTTTTGTTATGTAATTATAGTACTTTTCCCTTCTTTCTCATCTACCTACAAGATGAAGATGGTGTATATACTGAGGCAGTAAAATTCTGCTGATTGATTGCATGCAAATTCAATACAAGAATTCTCACACCCTGAAAAACATTCAGTAAAATGTTCCCATTACAACAATTAATTCATACATCTACAGAAAATAAAATCAAAAGAAGAAGAAAACTGGGCAAACTCGTGCCRTGGTGTCTGTGTGGAAGTCAGCTGATGTGGTAGCTGAGCATGGCATTGCTTGATGGCTGTGCCTTGGCACAAATAGCCGTGCCTCGCTGGGCTGTGGGTGTGCAAAGGCACAGAGGGACCTCCCCAAGGTACAAACACAGGCCTGATTTAAGAGAAGGGGTTCTTCTCCACAGYCCTGGGAATCTTTCAAGGCAGAGACTTTCCCACCTGCTAGCTTTAAAAGCATCCCTGCATCCTGCCACACACAATGTTCTGGCATCACTTGCTTAGCTCCATAGGAAAGCATTTCTGGTTACCAGCTTCATCTCGCCTCCCCCTACTCCTCCTCCTCCTCCTCCTTCTTCCTCCGCATCCGATGAATTCAGCGGTTCTTCAGCACTAGACCAGCCATCATTTTCTTCGGATGCATCAAGAGAATGGGATGGTTTGGCCCAACCTTGGGGAATGGACAACAGACAGTTAATTTTGCAGCAGTGAGCCACTGAGGGAGAAATGTTCTCCCCACTGAAAAGCTTGGGAGAAATGTTCTCCCCAGTGAAAAGCTTGTAAGTAATCAACAGAAACAGGAGAAAAACTGTACACAGGCAGGTTATTACAGCCCCTGGGTGAAATTCACTGCTGGCAAAAGTTGGCCTGTTTCCACCTGAGTAAGTGGAGTTGTGGCAATGCAGGGCAGTGAATTTAGCCCTTTGGATTTATATAAAGGAAAATGAATGTCRAGAATGCAAATCCCCAACTGAAAAACAAATATAAATATTTGTATAATATATAAGTATTATACAAGCACGAACAATGGATAGATACTCTTTTTTTCCKTGGGAGGAAGCAGAAAAAAGGAACACACACTTTTTGGGAAAAGCTTGGACACACAGGGTTGTCACCCGAAGTGACCTAAACRGCTTGCTGGAATAAGGGATAGATGAGCATTGCCTTCTTCACACTGTTAAGCACTGAGAGCTATCAAAAAATTCCACACAAGCTCCAAGCACTCTGTACTTCACCTGACAAGGCAGCCCATTATTTAGGAGTGCTCATGGTGACACAAGAATACTTAAGCAATCTGACCTATTTTGGTGTTAAATCACTGCACCAAGCACCTCAACAACAATCTCCCGCCTGTCATTTATTGCTTTTTCCCTCTCAGGGTGAAGCATTTAATTTATTTATAAAGCTGACTCTTATCCAGAGTGCACAAAATCCTCTTCCAAATACAACTACATMAAGTTTTATTAGTGGGATGCTTTACACCGGGTTCAGCAGCTGCTAATAAATGTGTCGAGCTTATAATGAAAAAAGTCATAATAAAAAAGATAAGTATTTGTAAACAAGCTTTTGTTTCAAGCCAAGTAGTAACAATAGTGAAACTCAATGAGAAGAATGAAAGCAAGAACAAACTTTCCATTTTATGTTACTATAAGTTAAATTGAAAAAACACCAGCATTTTTGCTTTTCACTCTCCTGAGGCATTTGTTGCACAGCTGGTCATGCCAGTGCATTAGAAAAAACCTTGAGCAGCATCAGAGTAAAGCCAAAGAAATCATAGAAAGAAATCACAACCAGAGCACGGCAAACAGAGTGGAACTTTTACCTTGCCTATGCTGCTGAGTGACCTGCACAAGATTAGAAGTACTGACCCATTTGGCCCTGTCCAGGGTTAAGAATGAACTTCCATCTGTGAAGAAACTGAGTAATAAATTTCTGCTGTATTCCATGAAAAATTCCTTGGAAGCTTACATCTTCTAGTTGGCTTGTTGGACACAGCTGAAACCATTTCTGTTATTTCTAAGTTAAGAACAAGGCAACAAAAGAAATCTTGGTTTCTCCTAATTGTTCCAAGCTCTCATTAGAAACAGAACCAATGAGTTGCACAAAAGAAAAAGAAAGTGAAATTGCTCTGAATGCCTCTAAACTCATACTCACTGGCCTCTTCATCTGGCACATTTTGGGTAACAGCTCTTGTTCCTCAGCCTCTTTCTTCTCTTATATTGTGCTAAGAGCAGACTGGCCTGATCCTGCCGTACCAGCAATCCTATTCCTCCTTACACAAGCTGGCACTCTACAGTTAACAAGTCAATATAAAAGCCCATCTGATCCTGGGAAAGGAAGTGGTCCCTGTGGTAGTGCKTCTATTAGTAAACTACGGGTACTAAAATTATGCATCCACATTCAATCTGTGTATGTGTATGAAGGGTGGGACTACATCAGAGCTCCCTATAAAGGCAGGAAAGGGAAAAAAAGGGAGTCTTGAGAAAAGACAAGGTTATTCAGAAAGGAGTTTAGATATAATGATGCCAGGAAAACCCAGAATTCATTAACTGCTTCTCCTCAGAAAAAACATCACAGGTTTCTTCAAAGAGCTATGATYGGTTATGATCATGTAATTCTGACACTAATTCATATTCCTTGAGCTCACTTCAGATAAATCAGAGCAATACAGCAGTGAAAGGAAATGAGTGGGAGTCATGTGCTGCACTGGGGCACTGGTGCAGTTTCATCCCAAAATGCCTGGGTCAGCTCGCTACTAATCCCTCTTTGAGCTGGAGAAGGAGAAGAGATAAAGCATCAGAAAAGAGATTGGAAGGTGCAAGACAGAAGGAGGAGTTAATAGATGCTTTAAATTAATTTACTTCGTTTAGCAGTTTCATAAAGTTAGATGCTTCTGGGACAGAAAAACAAATCAGATAAGCCTGTTCCAAGGACACAATAATTTTACTGTAAATTAGCAATGATCAAGGACTCTTCCTGGGAAAATTCCAGCCTCTGTGGAAAAGGCYATAAAACACCCTTTTCCTTCAGATGTTTCTGGGCCCTCAGGATTTCCATGGCACCTGGARATCTCAGAGTTTTGCCTGCTAGCTGCAGAAAAATAACCTTGTAACTCTCATTTCCACCCTTGTTGTGTTTCTGCACATCTCACCCACGATTACATTGCCTGCTGCTGCACCATTTTCCCAACACAGCAGCTGAGCTTGCACAGATTTCCACAGATGAGACAAAGACTTCAGAAAGATGGAGAGCAGGCTGATGGCAGGGCTTGAAACAGCTGCACCTTTAGACTAATATATTCTAAAGGAGATACTGGTGGAAAGAGTTAGGAAGAGAGGGACTGCTCTCCTTGGACCCTCTACTCTCCAGTTAATTAGCCCCARGGATTCATAACCAAACCTTCACCAACAGCCTTGCTGGTTAGAAATATATTGTTCAATTGAAATGCTTTTCCACTGTCTGCTTAGCTGTGAGTTGGGAGGATGGGAGGCAAATTGCTGCAAGGGGTTCAGTTAAGTCATCTGGGATTCTGGGTGGTTAAAGTTGCCTACTATCACAAAGAAAGATGCAACAGAGCTGTGACTGCAGTAATAAATGCAGATCTAAAATGAAAATTCCATGTGACAGTGATCTGGGTTTGGGAATATTTTTGTTCTTTAGAAGTTCAATCCTCTCCACAAGGTGCATAGTGACAGAAGGATTCTCACACATGGAAAACCACGCTAGCACAGCAGCTGGACACCCCTGTAATTCCATTAAACCCCCAGCTTCTGGCCATTTCTTCAATCACAGATCTCTTTCCCACAAGTTAGTCATATGCTATTTCATTTAAAACCCAAGTTAAACATTGACCAGTTGTGCTATCAAAACCAGGATATACAGATCCACTCAGAAAAACACAGCTGATGTCAATACCCCTGCACACAACAGCATCATACAGGTATTCCCAGCACTCTGATGTGACATATTCCATGAGGTATGKGGGGGTACTTGTAGAGTACAAGATGTGGCATCACTGTACCTCTTAAACCAAAAGGAGTTGGGTCACTCACTACTTCATGCCGTTTGGCTTTTTTGTCAGGACTGGTAGGAGAAGCTGCAGGAGGATGAATAGGTAAAAAACACAGAAGAGAGATATTGAAGAACTGGAAAAAAGAGAATAGGTGGATTGCATGCTAAATACCTTTGAGTTTACACTGGAAAACAAGTGGATTTCTGTAATCTAATTTTAGCTACCATTGGTGCATGGCAGCAGAAGGAATTAATTATTTGCAAGTAGTTATTTGAAGATAAATTGACAAATTTATTTCACAGTAATAGATGAAAATATATGCAAACTTTTCTAAATTAACTAGACATCAACTGAATACAATTAATTTCAATTTCAGACAAATATTACCAAATTAAGCAATGATTTTTAYGTAAATCTAGTGCTACAGCAATACCTGGTCCTGTAAGAAGGATCATTGGCAATGTCTGGCTTTTAGCAGAGGAAGATGGAGTTTCTGTCAAGGCAAGCATGGGACATTAGTGCTCACCTCATTAGCATTAGATACACAACCCTAGAGTCTCTCCAGAAGGAACTCAAAGGTAATTGGATTTCAAACAGGCATTCTGGAAAGATGCTTGGGGGGAAAAAAATACCATGCTCTTGAACAAGTGCCATCCTCTTAATGCAATTCAGAGTGTTCAAAGACAGCTCTTCAAAGCAAGAAGTGACTGTACCAGTGTGATTACTTGGCAGGAGGAAGCAAGAAAGGTGTCAGACTCTTATTGCCTGTTTTAGAAAATAAAGAGGCAAAGACCATTTCTGGAAGAGTAGGGAAATTCTTACTTCTTTTTCTATCCAGCAAAATAACATTGTCAGATACATTCTGCTGCAGTTATTTATGCTTTGAGAGTTTTGTTAGCAAGGATGCCAATATAAAAATCCTCTATAAAGCCTTCACAGAATCACCTTGATTCCTTTTTGCCAAGTACAAGTGCATTTGGGRCAGATCCACTGAAGCTAGAAGCAGGCCAGGTGTCCGATCAGAAGACAACTTCCTTCCTCTAGTTTTTCTACAGGAATGGGGCACTACAAACTTGGTCCTTGGCCTTGACAGTGAGATTGGAGGCATTGGAAACTGCACTCCTTCCCTTGCATCTCCACAGCCCTACTTTTCCCCCTCCCACTCTGGCACTGGCTCCTCTTGACATCTCCCTGTCAGAGGCAACGACTAAGGAACCTAGCTTGACCTTGGAAGAACAAGCTAGTGTGTACAATGAAAACCTACCACACTATACACACATACAGGGTGATGCTCCAATTACAGCCTTACACAGAAAACAGTCTAGCCTTTTTTCAAAATTACCTTTCTGACTTTTGAGGCTAGTAAAGCCCTGCAGCGTAAAGCGCTTTTTTGACAGTACAGAGCATTCTGAGGTAGAGCTAGTGTTGTCTACAAAAGAAGAGAGGGACACAGAAAGAAAAGGGAGAAAGCCATGAAAAGATCAGGGCAAAAAGTCATTTGCAGCTGTGCCATTGGACCTGCATGTTAGGATGAGAAAGGACTGAAAGTCCAGGTACAACACAAGTGGCCGGTTGTTCTTGCTGTGCAAGGGCTTGTATTGCCACTGGCTCAATAAATAATGTCTATGATGGAAAAAAAATAAAGAGAAAAAAACAAAACAAAATAACCTTTCTTTAGATCAGGTAATGCCAAGGTTTTTTTTCCAGAGAAAGAGAACCCTGAGAAGCTGGGCAGCCCTAAGAGAAGACCTACTGCAGACTTCTGCCTCGTAACAAACCATTCCCACCTGCTTTTGGCTCCCATCCRTTCAAGATGGCTTTGAGCCTGTCCACACCACACACTGGAATGCAGAAATCAATCCCAAGCTAAGGGCAGATGGGACCAGCATGCTGCAGTGTGGGCAGTGCTTTGTGGGTGGGCTCCCTTAGGGCTGAAAACAGCAAAGCCCTGCTCTTTCAGGAGTCCTGCTGCCTCCCCTGCACTACCGTGGCTACTCTGCCGGTGGATCTGCCTGGCCATCTGCAGTGCAGGCATGCTCCTTGCAATTAAACACCACAACATGCATGGGCACACTCACCTTTGCCTTTCTCAGGGTACTTTGGTGCTACAGTACTGCCACAACCTTCTAGATCAGCTTTCTTCTCCTCCATTTTTTTGGTATTTCTGATGTGGTTTCGTGAGGGACTGTTCATTGGAAGAAAATGAAGACAATCAATCCAGTCACAGGCTGTCTTTTACATACAGATATATAGCCTGAAAACCATTTATTTGTTACTTCCYAGATTGTAGCTTCCAGGACTGAAAAAGTAATTGGTGATTGTGCATTKAAAGACCATGAGAACATATTAATGAGAAACACCTCTCCTAACTAACTGCAATCACACGTACTCTGGCAGTGGGAGCTACYGAAAAGATGGCTCAGGACAACTTCCACTCACTTGCAGCTAACAGGTTCCTCCTGAATGTTCTAGGAAAAAAAGAAGAAAGATACAGGAATAAACTCTGCCTCTCAGAAGCTCTTAATACAGGAATAAATGAGAGACCTTGCAGTAGATTCCCATCACAACTCCATCTGGGAATGGAACAGAGAAAGACACTCCACAAATACGATGTATCTGGGAAATTATCCCTGAGCAATAAGYAGATGCATAAAAGATGCAGGGCAGAGAGCTACCAATATGTATTTGAGCACACACCATATGGATATGAGCACATGGCCTTATGGATAGGTACATATACACATATGAAAAACCAGAGTGAGCAGCAGAGAATTAAAGAGAGGTGTCAGGCAAAGGCAGAACAACAGATGTGAGCAGAAGAATATACAGGTTGGTATGGTGAAGGATGGAAAAAAAGACAAATTCCCAAAAATTGGGACATTGGAGGAATTAACACATTACTTAGGTTAAAAAAACYCCAAAGTAAATTGGAGTAAAAGAATAAGGGAGAGAGAAAAGATACTGACATGAAAAAGACAGAAAGAAAAGTAACATGACATTGGAAAAGGAAGAACAAGTTAATCGAGGTAAAGTAAAAGAACAGGGAAGGAACAAAAAGGCTGCTCCATAAAACTCTCTCATCTGTAGTGTAACATATTAATTAGCTGTTCAGCAAGTGGACACATAATACCATCAGGATTTTGGCTGGTGCAGAAAATGACACCACTGGTGCTGAGTTTAACAGTTCTGTATGTGAATAAACTCCAAGCATTACAGCTTTATAGTAAGAGGAGAATTAACCCAAGAACACAAGGACCAGTATTAAGGGGTAGGAGCAATGAAGAGCTGCAAACCAGATGTATTAATATTTACAAGACAGCCAGGCTGATTTGGCCACATACTTACCTTGCACAAGATGATGCTGGTAGTGGAAGGGGTAAACTCTGTGTTTGTTCCAGTGTCCTGTGTTGACTAGCTTCTGTAATGGAGGAAGAAAAAAGAACTATTAAAATGGATTTGTGTCCTATACTGGAAGATCTACAGGGCAGGATTTGAAGTTCAAAAAGAATATAGATTAAGAAATATATATATATCTCCAAAGTATTTTACCTCTGCATGCCTGTAGTTGACTTGTCAGAACTTTTCTTATTTCATTCACCCAAGTAGCTTTAACTTCAGGGGTTGGTGCCTACCCGAAAATAAATACAATCAGCCATCAAGCACAGAATAGCTATTACACAAATACATGCATGCCAAAGCATAGCCTCAGAGGAATCCTTCAACAGGGACTGACAAAGCTCCCTCYCTAGTCCTTCCATGAACAGAAACTGGTTGTAGGAACTGGCATAGGCTGAGGCAGAGGCTCTGCATGGTTACAGTCAAACCCCATCTCCCAAGCTAYCCACCACTCCAGTGACAACTACAATAATGGTATAGACAATATCCTCTTTAAGACAGGATTATTTTTACCCCCAGAAGACTCTTCCATTGAAATACAATAAGAAAATACCTTATGAATTAATCTGATGGTGGTTTGGTTCAGGTTTTCTTTTTTTCCCCTACATTTTCTCATCATACTCTATTAGTGATATAACAGAAAAAATAAACCTCCAGATCTTCTTAGTCTTCTTAAGGTTTGACTACTACTCCCCCTTTCTCGCTCTCTTTTTTTTTTTTTTAAATACGGCGCCATGTTATTTACCTGGATAATGTAAACTTCTTCCCTCGCATTATACCAAATCTCAAATTTTTTTGCATCACCTTTGACATTTTCTGTGATTCCAACTGCAGCCATCTGGAAGCAAAAAGAAGAGAAGCTGACCTACTGCTATGCAATTATGTTAAAAACAGAAGYAGGAGGCTACTGGTATTCTTTAGTACCTTATTTCTGAAAAGGAAAACCCCATCTGGCTTCTCACACAAGGAAAAGAATAGCTAACAAGATGTGATCTGCATGTTGGAGACAAGAGATTTAGTGCTTTGTATCAGTCTGGCTACCTCTGAGGGAAGAAGGTTTTAGGTACATTATACTGAGACTGACCTGTAAAATGTYACTTTTAAAATCCAAACCACCAAATCCTACTTGTTTTTCACATAGCCCTGCTCTAGGTTTTCTGTGTGATTAATGCAAGTGCCATTCAGCTGCACAGAGAGCAACACCAAATGACAACAGACCTGCAGCACCACCCAGGTTTGTCTGACAGAGTGGAGTTCCCAGTACAACGCTGCAACACAGGTTTGCAGAGATAAAACTAGAAGGTTGTATTGTTACAGGCAAAGCGCTCAGTACTTTGACCTTCAGGAGTGATCAGTGTCTTACRTTTAAGGAGTGTTTGTAGCTATAAGAAGGTGCTTTCTCATATCCCTCTCCATTTTCTTCTCGCTTTTTACAGAACAGCACTGCTTTCTCGTGGAGGAAGAGGTGTCGCTGCATTGGCTTGAAGCGTGCCAAATCTTTCACTTTTGTGTGACCCTTTTTATGATCAGTCCAGACATTGAAGGATCCCTGCATTAAAAGCTTGCCCAGCTCATTCAGGTTTCCCTGGAACAAAAAAWCACCAGTGTAATTACAGAGATAATATCAGATTAAAATATGAACTCTGAGCAGGTCATTACAAGTCTGTTGTTCCCAATAATCTCTCATATCAGTGTTTATGCTGGATTTGGAAATGCAATAAAAATAAAGTTAGTGTTGAATTTTTGCATGTAATTTTCACTGGCTAACACTCTTCAGGCAGGATTTTACAGCTGAGAGTACCAGTAGCAGAGATACAGAGAACTAACTACACACAGAGAGAGGGAAGCACAATACACATCTTTGGTTTTTTGGTTTTTTTTCCCCCAAACGCTGCTTCAAATGTGCTTACGTAGTGTTTTGTGTTTTCTTATGTTTTGGGAACTGAAAATTTTGGGTGTAGTTCTTCACATAGACATAAAAACTTAGTAGCAACTCGCATTTGGTTGTAGCCTAAACCAGACTCTTCATGACAGTTTTCAGTTTCTCACTGTCAATCAATAAGATCAAAGAAAAAAAAACTTAGGTAGACAGGAAAATATTAGTCATGGCAGGAAAATGTAAAAGGAGTATAAAGACAAGCCTTTTCCATTATTTTCATTACACAATTAAGTTTAAAGGCATGTTTTGGAAAAACGCTCTTCTCATTATTAGTACATAGTATTGGGTGTGCTGGACATGTATCTAAGAAATGAAAWTAAAGCTAAAAGTAAGCAAAAATATTGCTACTCACATCATAGCCTGTAATGGCTATCTGGTGCATAGAATCATTAACTGCTTTAAGAATGCCCAGTATAGAAGTCAGTGCTTCCTGAAGATCCTCAGCACCTTCACAGTTCTTACTGTACTTCAGCATTTCCTGCGTGGAAGGGAATGACAACACACTACTTAGTTTTTTGAAAGAGTAGCAACCAGGAATGTTGGARTTTTAACACTGAATTTTAGGCAAGGAGGTTGGAACGAGATGATCTTTAAGGTTCCTTCCAATGCAAATCATTCTATGATTCTGTGATTTTAAAGTTAGCAAAGTAAAGCTTTATAATATATATAGTTAGTTCAATACAGGAACTCAACAGACCCTAATGATTTACTTCTCATCTCTGCTGCTAATTAGCCCAATATATTTTATTCATCTTGAGGTTTTGTAAGCTCTAGGTAAGCATTTTACAAGACTAACTTCACAAACATTTTTTTCATGCCAATTGCAAAAAACCAAAACCAAACCAGAAATCCTCAAATGAAAGGACAGGGTTTTTTTTTTTTTCTTTTCATTTGCCACTTTCTAGAAGTAAACAAAAGAAACATAGTCAAATTTAATTTACTCTTTTAATTATGGAAAGACCTGGGATGTTAGTAACAGATTTAAATACTGCACTGAGTATTGTCKACACATTTAAAAAGGAATCCCTTCTCTAGGGAAGCTGCATCTTCCAATTTGATACAGATAAACCCAGGYGCAAGTTMATGTAGAACTCYTCRGACTTCACAGTATGAAAATAARSTTTTAYTCATGTAATGGACTTTAGGAGGTGAAGATATTTARGTCAAAAACCTTTATAATTCTCTCTTTACACGAGTCTAACATAATTAATTCTTTAAAGGCTGTTAACACCTCAGTTTTAACTCAAGAGTAAATCTGGATCAAGATAAATTTTTAAGCTACTGTTAAATACAATTATGTTTTGTGAGAAATATTTCTTAGTTCAAACATGGAAAAATGTTATGCATTATTTTAAATAGATTTATTATAGTATATTGCTTTTWTTTAGCTCTCTCAGAATAGCACATTTAAGTGAATCACAACAGCGTCCTCCCTATACAATGCTCTCTGTCAAGTGCATTTCCCAGAGCCCAGCAAGGCAAGTTCCTGCAATAYGGGAGGGGTGACTATAACTCAAGAGTAACAAGTACTTCTGATACTCTATCTTCTTTGTTTCAACGTTTTCTTGGACTTTCTATTTTCCCCTCAGCAACTTTTCACCTTTTCAGCTGAAATCTAAGGGCAAAAGTAGTTATACAAGATGTCTCTGTATAACATTTGCTTATTAGGAGTTTTTTGCTTGAAAGAAAAAAGAMCTGCCAGACTGGGATTTGTGTGTTTCCATTTATTCACCTGTTCACTAACTTTTAGGTTTCTCTCCAGCAAGCTGAGAGAAGCAGCATTTAAAAACCAAATGCACAAAATGGGCTTAGCATTATAGCTTAGTAACACATACCTTTAGTAATAATTGGTACTTGGTTATTCTTTGAACRGGTTTCAGCAAGTATGAGTCCAAACTGAGCTTGTGGTCGAGTTTCCTTTGACATTCCTGTAATCAGTTTTGGATTTCATCAGGACACTAATCAATCTTTGTGTTACTTGTTCTTGAAAAGATTCAGTTAAAATAAACCAAACAAAAAAACCCCAGACCCCAGCAAAATCAAAGYCACCATTATTTTAGGGATTCAAGCAAGCTTACCTGAAAGAAYACAGAGTCTGAAAACTGCCTCCACAAACTTTCAGATCGAGGTTTATTTTGACAGTATTTTTCATAAATCTGGAAGTCTTCCATCTGGAATTGGGGAGACAAGCAAAAAGTTAGTAAATTGTTGTGACTTTAATAGACAAATTTCATAATAATTTTTTTCATTATCAAGAATGCTATGAAAAAAAACCCAACAACAAAAATGGAATCATTGTTTTTTGCTTGGGATGCCTCAAGGAATTGCAAAATCACTGATTTCAAAATGGCTACTAATTTGGTACTTGCACAATAAAATATTTCTGCTATTTTTTGCTTCAGTTGAATGTTAAACACCTTATGAAAAAGCACATGTTAAATTTACAAATATATTTCTACTACAATATGAAAAATATCTCTGTGAGTGCCCAGCCATTAGACCCACTGTGCAACTTTTTTTTAAAAAAGACTTTGTCCTCTTTCTTTATTTTTATTTCATAAATATGTTTGTCACTGGGAGTCACACTAGGGTAAACCAAGCAGTTTGTTCCTCCTTGTAACTTCAGAAACTAAATAGCATGACTTCAGTACTTGCTGGATGTGAAAGGAAATAAAGACTGTAGAAAACGTCATAGTAACTACAGATATAAAATAAAGACCAGATAGGAAATCAACAGGCACAGAAGTAACTCCATCCCTCAGTTTTAGGAAACAGCTTCTCCATGGATGTAGTCAATAAATAGAAGAGGGAGGGAAGGCTCCTCCCAGGAGCTTTAGAGCATCAAGAGGCAGCACCAACAGAGACTGATTTCCATATGCACATTCTTAGCCTTTAGTATACTACAGGTGAGACTCATTGTTTAGCACATCCCCAATTAAAAAAGTTTAATTTTGTCACAGCTTTTTATTTTCAGAATAAAAATGYTTTGGACTTACTCTGTTGAGGTGTTCTCTTTAAAGAAAACAGAAAAGAACAACCACAACAATCCAATAAAGAAATCTAACCAAGTAATCCAACCATTTTTAGTGATGTCAAACAATGCAGTGCATGACACCTCTTCACACTTTCCTAACYGCCACTTTAAAGCAGCAGCTTTCTTAATTGTGCTTCACAGGGGAAAACACCTCCAGCTCTTCAATTAACAMCTACATTCTCAACCTATCAAACGCTCAGGACAAACAAAGGGGATGTGGTGGCAATTACTACATGAGAATCACTCCCAGGTGTTAGAGTCCTACAGGGCTTGTGAACAAAGTGCCAGCAAAAGGCCACACATACCTGATCCAGAAAGCACCGTCCYACTAGTTCTGGGTATTCTACATAGGTTTCTAGTTCTCTCAAGAATATTCTATGAGGAAGAAAATTTTCTTAGAGCACACATTAAAGAAAGCTGTCATAATCACACTGTTGCAATTAGTTTTCTAAATTTTTGAAAATGGAGTTGTAATTCCATGCTACAAAACTAAACATATAAAAAAAATTATGTTAAAAAAAAAAATTAAAAAAATCTTCTAGATTATGTACTTTAAAAGGGATAGCAAATTAGAACAAATATTCTGACCAATTTCTTTTGGCTTACTGTTGCTACAACTGAAATAAAAAATAGGGCTGGGTAAGGAAGGAGGATTTGGYTTCCTTGCCTTATGTATTCAGCAGCAGGGTTTGTACAGTTTAAAGTGTTTGGGTTTTGCTTCCAAATACTACCAAATACCACAAATCAACCAACCCAAAACCCACCTTCCCAAATCTAAAAAGAAACACACATAAAAAATAAAAAAAAAAAATAAAAAAAAAAATCAGTGGCAAAACTTTCGTTCTAGTTTTGCCTGAATAAGCAGCAACTAATTAATATGCTTAACTTCTCTTGAAAACCAATTTCTCTTTCCTATAAATGTAAATATTATCTAAATATTATCCTATGAAGGAATACCTCTCTAACAGCAAGGATTCAAACTTCAGAAAGGAAACCCAATATAAATTTTAATATATATACATATGTGTTTTTTATAGGAAATATATAATGTGTTCTGTAGAWATACAAAATTAATCATGCTCAAGCAGATGTAAGAGTTGAGAATTTGTGGTTAAGAACAATAATTCACTTTCTATRACAAAAGTAATAATAAAAAAAMCSAAACACAAATGAAATGTRCTTTAACTATATTGTAACCAAATCCAAATATTCTAATATCTTGCTTCAGAAAGAGGACCACAATGCAAAATTCTACCTGCGTACCGCAAATACAGTTTCATACAACTTTGCTCATCTTTTATAGATATTTTGCTTTTCCTCCTCTATGCAATACAATGTTGACATGCCAGATAGACAAGTAGAACTCAGTAAGGATCATTCAGCAATTTAAAGCAGATTAAAATATGAAGTGAAGAAAGAATCACATCCAAAAGGCTTTTAGAAGTAAATGTAAATCCTCACCTGTTGTGAAAGTGATAAATTTCTTCCATATTCCCAAACAAGATATCCTTCTTATTTTGCAGTTCTGGTGAGATGAGATGAGCCATTAAGGGGTTGTCCATCTCTGCAGCATAACCCTGCAACACAGGAGAGAGGCACAATGACTATCCCCCTTCACTTGTGGTACTTCTYTCTCTACCAAGGCAGTCTGCCTTCAGGCTGACAGACAAGAAAGAGCTCAGAATRAATCATGAAAGCTCAATAAAAATTCTGGTTTTCCAT